>NC_051161.1:56404001-56452760 GCF_013339745.2 Dermacentor silvarum
GACACATACCCAGTGGCCAAAGTGGCAAATACCAAGTGACACATATCCAGTGGAACTACAAAGCGGGACAACAATACCAAGTGACAAATTACCAAGTGGCGACACAAAGCAAAGTGGCAAATACAAGTGACACATAACCAGTGGCCATACAAAGTGACATATACCAAGTGACAAATACCAGTGGCAAAGTGGCAAACTACAAGTGACACATATCCCAGTGGCACTACAAAGCGGCAAATACCAAGTGACAATACCCAGTGGCCACTACAAAGCGGCAATACCAAGTGACACATACCCAGTGGCCATACAAAGGGACATACCAAGTGACACATACCCAGTGGCCAAAAGTGGCACATACCAAGTGACACATACCAGTGGCATACAAAGCGGCACATACCAAGTGACACATACCCAGTGGCGTGCATACAAAGTGACAAATATACCAAGTGACCATACCCAGTGGCCAAAGTGGCAAATACCAAGTGACACATACCCAGTGGCACTACAAAGCGGCACATACCAAAGTGACACATACCCAGTGGCCATACAAAGTGACATATACCAAGTGACACATACCCAGTGGCAAAGTGGCAAATACCAAGTGACAACATAGCCAGTGGCACTACAAAGCGGCACATACACACAGTGACACATACCCAGTGGCACTACAAGCGGCACATACCAAGTGACACATACCCAGTGGCACTACAAAGCGGAACATACCAAGTGACACATACCCATGGCCAAAAGTGGCAAATACCAAGTGACACATCCAGTGGCATACAAAGCGGCATATACCAAGTGAAACATACCCAGTGGCACTACAAAGCGGCACATACCAAGTGACACATACCCAGTGGCCAAAGTGGCAATACCAAGTGACACATACCCAGTGGCACTACAAAGCGGCACATACCAAGTGACACATACCCAGTGGCCATACAAAGTGACATATACCAAGTGACACATACCAGTGGCCAAAGTGGCAAATACCAAGTGACACATACCAGTGGCACTACAAAGCGGCACATACCAAGTGACACATACCCAGTGGCCAAAGTGGCACAATACCAAGTGAACATACCCAGTGGCATACAAAGTGACACATACCAAGTGACACATACCCAGTGGCCAAAGTGGCAAATACCAAGTGACACATACCCAGTGGCACTACAAAGGGCACATACCAAGTGACACAACCCAGTGGCACTACAAAGCGGCACATACCAAGTGACACATACCCAGTGGCCATACAAAGTGACATATACCAGTGACACATACCTGTGCTAAGTGCGCCAAATACCAAGTGACACATACCCAGTGGCACAATAAGCGGCACATACCAAGTGACACAATCCAGTGGCAATACAAAGTGGCTATACAAGTGACACATACCCAGTGGCCATACAAAGTGGCACATACCAAGTGGGAACATACCCAGTGGCACTACAAAGTGGCAAATACCAAGTGACACATATCCAGGGGCACTACAAAGCGGCACATACCAAGTGACACATACCCAGTGGCCATACAAAGTGACATATACCAAGTGACACATACCCAGTGGCCAAAGTGGCAAATACCAAGTGACACATATCCAGTGGCACTACAAAGCGGCACATACCAAGTGACACATACCCAGTGGCACTACAAAGCGGCACATACCAAGTGACACATACCCAGTGGCCAAAGTGGCAAATACCAAGTGACACATACCCAGTGGCACTACAAAGCGGCACATACCAAGTGACACATACCCAGTGGCCATACAAAGGACATATACCAAGTGACACATACCCAGTGGCAAAGTGGCAAATACCAAGTGACACATACCCAGTGGCACTACAAAGCGGCACATACCAAGTGACACATACCCAGTGGCCATACAAAGTGACATATACCAAGTGACACATACCCAGTGGCCAAAGTGGCAAATACCAAGTGACACATACCCAGTGGCACTACAAAGCGGCACATACCAAGTGACACATACCCAGTGGCCAAAGTGGCAAAAACCAAGTGACACATACCCAGTGGCACTACAAAGCGGCACATACCAAGTGACACATACCCAGTGGCCATACAAGTGACATATACCAAGTGACACATACCCAGTGGCCAAAGTGGCACATACCAAGTGACACATACCCAGTGGCACTACAAAGCGGCACATACCAAGTGACACATACCCAGTGGCCATACAAAGTGACATATACCAAGTGACACATACCCAGTGGCCAAAGTGGCAAATACCAAGTGACACATACCCAGTGGCACTACAAAGCGGCACATACCAAGTGACACATACCCAGTGGCCATACAAAGTGACATATACCAGTGGACACAGACCCAGCAGTGGCCAAAGTGGCAAATACCAAGTGACACATATCCAGTGGCACTACAAAGCGGCACATACCAAGTGACACATACCCAGTGGCCATACAAAGTGACATATACCAAGTGACACATACCCAGTGGCCAAAGTGGCAAATACCAAGTGACACATACCCAGTGGCACTACAAAGCGGCACATACCAAGTGACACATACCCAGTGGCCATACAAAGTGACATATACCAAGTGACACATACCCAGTGGCCAAAGTGGCAATACCAAGTGACACATACCCAGTGGCACTACAAAGCGGCACATACCAAGTGACACATACCCAGTGGCCATACAAAGTGGCATATACCAAGTGACATACCAGTGGCCAAAGTGGCAAATACCAAGTGACACATACCCAGTGGCACTACAAAGCGGCACATACCAAGTGACACATACCCAGTGGCCAAAGTGGCAAAACCAAGTGACACATACCCAGTGGCACTACAAAGCGGCACATACCACGTGACACATACCCAGTGGCCATACAAAGTGACATATACCAAGTGACACATACCCAGTGGCCAAAGTGGCACATACCAAGTGACACATACCCAGTGGCACTACAAAGCGGCACATACCAAGTGACACATACCCAGTGGCCAAAGTGGCAAATACCAAGTGACACATACCCAGTGGCACTACAAAGCGGCACATACCAAGTGACACATACCAGTGGCCATACAAAGTGACATATACCAGTGACACATACCCAGTGGCCAAAGTGGCAAATACCAAGTGACACATACCCAGTGGCACTACAAAGCGGCACATACCAAGTGACACATACCAGTGGCCATACAAAGTGACATATACCAAGTGACACATACCCAGTGGCCAAAGTGGCAAATACCAAGTGACACATACCCAGTGGCACTACAAAGCGGCACATACCAAGTGACACATACCCAGTGGCCATACAAAGTGATATACAAGTGACACATACCCAGTGGCCAAAGTGGCAAATACCAAGTGACACATACCCAGTGGCACTACAAAGCGGCAATACCAAGTGACACATATACCAGTGGCCATACAAGTGACAATACCAAGTGACACATACCAGTGGCCAAAGTGGCACATACCAAGTGACACATACCCAGTGGCACTACAAAGCGGCACATACCAAGTGACACATACCCAGTGGCCAAAGTGGCAAATACCAAGTGACACATACCCAGTGGCACTACAAAGCGGCACATACCAAGTGACACATACCCAGTGGCCATACAAAGTGACATATACCAAGTGACACATACCCAGTGGCCAAAGTGGCAAATACCAAGTGACACATACCCAGTGGCACTACAAAGCGGCACATACCAAGTGACACATACCCAGTGGCCATACAAAGTGGACATATACCAAGTGACACATACCCAGTGGCAAAGTGGCAAATACCAAGTGACACATACCCAGTGGCACTACAAAGGGCACATACCAAGTGACACATACCAGTGGCCAAAGTGCAAATACCAAGTGACACATACCCAGTGGCACTACAAAGCGGCACATACCAAGTGACACATACCCAGTGGCCATACAAAGTGACATATACCAAGTGACACATACCCAGTGGCCAAAGTGGCAAATACCAAGTGACACATACCCAGTGGCACTACAAAGCGGCACATACCAAGTGACACATACCCAGTGGCCAAAGTGGCAAATACCAAGTGACACATACCCAGTGCAGGCTACAAAGCGGCAACATACCAAGTGACACATACCCAGTGGCCATACAAAGTGACATATACCAAGTGACACATACCCAGTGGCCAAAGTGGCACTACCAAGTGACACATACCCAGTGGCATACAAAGCGGCACATACCAAGTGACACATACCCAGTGGCCATACAAAGGACATATACCAAGTGACACATACCCAGTGGCCAAAGTGGACATACCAAGTGACACATACCCAGTGGCACTACAAAGCGGCAATACCAAGTGAACCACATACCCAGTGGCCAAAGTGGCAATACCAAGTGACACATACCCAGTGGCACTACAAAGCGGCACATACCAAGTGACACATACCCAGTGGCCATACAAAGTGACATATACCAAGTGACACATACCCAGTGGCCAAAGTGGCAATACCAAGTGGACACATACCCAGTGGCACTACAAAGCGGGGCACATACCAAGTGACAAATACCCAGTGGCCAAAAGTGGCAAATACCAAGTGACACATACCCCTGGCTACAAAGCGGCAAATACCAAGTGACACATACCCAGTGGCCATACAAAGTGACATATACCAAGTGACACATACCCAGTGGCCAAAGTGGCACATACAAGTGACACATACCCGTGGCACTACAAAGCGGCACTACCAAGTGACACATACCAGTGGCCAAAAGTGGCAAATACCAAGTGACACATACCACAGTGGCACTACAAACGTGCACATACCAAGTGACACATACCCAGGGCCATACAAAGTGACATATACCAAGTGACACATACCAGTGGCCAAAGTGGACAATACCAAGTGACACATACCAGTGGCACTACAAAGCGGCACATACCAAGTGACACATACCCAGTGGCCATACAAAGTGACATATACCAGTGACACATACCCAGTGGCCAAAGTGGCAAATACCAAGTGACACATACCCAGTGGCACTACAAGCGGCACATACCAAGTGACACATACCCAGTGGCATACAAAGTGACATATACCAAGTGACACATACCCAGTGGCCAAAGTGGCAAATACAAGTGACACATACCCAGTGGCCTTACAAAGCGCACATACCAAGTGACACATAACCCAGTGGCCATACAAGTGACATATACCAATTGACACATACCCAGTGGCCAAAGTGGCAAATACCAAGTGACAACATACCCAGTGGCACTACAAAGCGGCACATACCAAGTACACATACCCAGTGGCCATACAAAGTGACATATACCAAGTGACACATACCCAGTGGCCAAAGTGGCACATACCAAGTGGACACATACCCAGTGGCACTACAAAGCGCACATACCAAGTGACACATACCCATTGGCCAAAGTGGCAAATAACCAAGTGACACATACCCAGTGGCACTACAAGCGGCACATACCAAGTGACACATACCCAGTGGCCATACAAAGTGACATATACCAAGTGACACATACCCAGTGGCCAAAGTGGCACATACCAAGTGACACATACCCAGTGGCACTACAAAGCGGCACATACCAAGTGACACATACCCAGTGGCCATACAAAGTGACATATACCAAGTGACACATACCCAGTGGCCAAAGTGGCAAAACCAAGTGACACATACCCAGTGGCACTACAAAGCGGCACATACCAAGTGACACATACCCAGTGGCCAAAGTGGCAAATACCAAGTGACACATACCCAGTGGCACTACAAAGCGGCACATACCAAGTGCACTATACCCAGTGGCCATACAAAGTGGCATATACCAAGTGACACGTACGCAGTGGCCAAAGTGGCAAATACCAAGTGACACATATCCAGTGGCACTACAAAGCGGCACATACCAAGTGACACATACCCAGTGGCCATACAAAGTGGCATATACCAAGTCACACGTACGCAGTGGCCAAAGTGGCAAATACCAAGTGACACATACCCAGTGGCACTACAAAGCGGCCCATACCAAGTGACACATACCCAGTGGCCATACAAAGTGGCATATACCAAGTGACACATACCCAGTGGCCAAAGTGGCAAATACCAAGTGACACATACCCAGTGGCACTACAAAGCGGCACATACCAAGTGACACATACCCAGTGGCCATACAAAGTGGCATATACCAAGTGACACGTACGCAGTGGCCAAAGTGGCAAATACCAAGTGACACATACCCAGTGGCCATACAAAGTGGCATATACCAAGTGACACGTACGCAGTGGCCAAAGTGGCAAATACCAAGTGACACATACCCAGTGGCACTACAAAGCGGCCCATACCAAGTGACACATACCCAGTGGCCAAAGTGGCAAAACCAAGTGACACATACCCAGTGGCACTACAAAGCGGCACATACCAAGTGACACATACCCAGTGGCCATACAAAGTGGCATATACCAAGTGACACGCACGCAGTGGCACTACAAAGCGGCACCTACCAAGTGACACATACTTAGTGGCCATACAAAGTGGAATATATCAAGTGACACATACGCAGTGGCACTACAAAGCGACACATACCCTGTGGCACTAAAAAGTGGCACATACCCAGTGACACATACAACGTGGCACATACCCAGCGGCACATATCTAGTTACCCAAGGTGTGGAATAGGCTTCAATAAAGAGTGCTGCATACCAAGTGACACATACCCAGTGGAGCATACAAAGCGGCACATACCCAGTGGCACATTCAAAGTAGAACATGCCCATTGGCACATATCTAGTAGCGCAAGTTGTTTTCTTCTTGCTGAGGTTCTGGGTGCCAAACCCAGTTCTGATTATGAGGCATGCCGTAGTGGAGGGCTCCGGATTAATGTTTACCGCCTGGGGTTCTTTAACATGCACTACAATGCAAGCACATAGGCGTTGTTGCATTTCGCTACCATCGAAATGTGGCCGCCGCGGCCGGTATTCGATCCCGCGATCTCGTGCTCAGCAGTAAAACGCTTTAGCTGACTGAGCCACCGCGGCAAAAGAGCTTCATTAAACAGTGGCGCATACCTATTGACACATACCCAGTGGCACATGCAAAGTGACATATACACTAGTCGCACATACAAAGTGGGGAATACATTGTGGCGCATATCTAGTCACCCAAGTTGTGGACAGAGAGCTTCAATAAACAGTTACGTAGACCATGCCACATACAAATTGGCACGCAGCCAGTGGCATATTCATGGTGGCACATATCCCATGGCAGAAATCTAGTGAGCCATGTTGTTTTCAAATTGTTTCATTAAAGATTGTCGCCTACCAAATGTCACATGCAAAGTGGAACATAGTAAGCGAGTAGCACATGTAAAGGTGCACATACTCAGTAGCATATTCAAGGTGGCATTTATCCTGTGACCCAAGTTGTGGTCAAAGAGCCTCAATAAAGAGGGGCGCATACCAAGTGACACGTATCCAGTGGCACATAGAAACTGACACATACCCAGTGGCATATATCTACTCACCCAAGTTGTGAAAGAGCTTCAATAAAGAGTAGCGCATAGCAAGTGACACATACCCCCATTGTCACATACAAATTAACTCATAACCAGTGGCACATACAAAGTGACACATACCCAGTGGCACATATAAAGTGGCACCTACAAAGTGGCACACATCCAGTGACCCAAGGTGTCGTCAAAGAGTGGCGCATACCGACTGACTCATACCATGTCGTACATAGAAAGGGACACATATCTATGGCGCGTATCTACTCCCCCAATGTGACGTCCAATAGCTTCAATTAAGAGTGGTGCATACCAAATGACACATACCCAGTGGCACATACAAAGTGGCACATATCCTGTGGCTCATATCTATAGTGACCCAAGCTATGGTGAAAGAGTTTCATTAAATAGTGGCGCATACCAAGTTACACATACCTCATGGCACATACAAAGTGACACATAAGTAGTGGCACATGCAATGTGGCAGATACCCGGTTGCACATAGAATGTGACGCATTCCCAGTGGCACATATCTACTAACCCAAGATTGATCGAAGAGCTTCATTAAATAGTGGCGCATACCCAGTGGACATACCTGTTGACCCAAATTGTGAGCAAAGAGGTTCACTTGAGAGTGACGCATACCCATTGGAAGATATCTGGAAGGTACTCATTGGCACATACAATGTGGTACCTACATATCTAATCACCCAAGTTGTGGTCAAAGAGCTTCATTGAGAGTGGTTCTTGCCAATTGACACATGCACAGTGGCACATACAATGTGACACACACCCAGTGGCACATATAAAGTGGCACCTGTAAAGTGGCACACACCTGGTGATCCAAGGTGTGGTCAAAGAGTGGCGCTTACCGACTAACTCATACCCTGTGGTACGTAGAAAGTGGCACGTACCTATGGCACGTATCTACTCACCCAATATGAGGTCAAATAGCTTCAATTAAGAGTGATCCATACCAAATGCCGCATACCCAGTGGCACATACAAAGTGGTACATATTCTGTGGCTGATATCTATAGTGACCCAAGTTATGGTGAAAGGGTTTCATTAAAGAGTGGCGCATACCAAGTTACACATACCCCATGGCACATACAAAGTGACACATAACCAGTGCACCTGAAACGTGGGAGATACCCGGTTGCACATAGAAAGTGAAGCATTCCCAGTGGCACATATCTACGAACCCAAGATTGGTCGAAGAGCTTCATTAAATAGTTGCGCATGCCTTTGGACATACCTGTTGACCCAAATTGTGGACAAAGAGGTTCATTTGAGAGTGATGCATACCTATTGGATGATATCTAGAAGATACCCATGGGCACATACAATGTGCCACATATCTAGTCACTCAAGTTGTGGTCAAAGAACTTCATTGAAGAGTGGTGCATGCCAATGAAAACATACCCAGTGGTACATACAATGTGACACACACCCATTGGCACATATAAAGTGGCACCTACCAAGTGGCACACATCTAGTGACCCAAGGTGTGGTCAAAGAGTGGCGCATAACGACTGACTCATACAATGTCGTACATAGAAAGTGACACGCACCTATGGCGCGTATCTACTCACCCAATGTGAGGTCAAATAGCTTCAATTAAGAGTGGCGCATACCAAATGACACATACCCAGTGGCACATACAAAGTGGCACATATCATATGGCTCATATCTATAGTGACCCAAGTTATGGGGAAAGGGTTCCATTAAAGAGTGGTGCACACCAAGTTACACATACCTCATGGCACATATAAAGTCACAAATAACCAGTGGCACATGCAATGTGGCAGATACCCGGTTGCACATAGAATGTGACGCATTTCCAGTGGCAAATATCTGCTAACCTAAGATTGGTCGAAGAGCTTCATTAATTAGTGGCAAATACCCAGTGGACATACCTGTTGACCCAAATTGTGGGCAAAGAGGTTAATTTGAGAGTGACGTATACCCATTCGTAGATATCTGGAAGATACCCATTGGCACATACAATGTGGCACGTACATATCTAATCACCCAAGTTGTGGTCAAAGAGCTTCATTGAGAGTGGTTCTTGCCAATTGACACATGCACAGTGGCACATACAATGTGACACACACCCAGTGGCACATATAAAGTGGCACCTGTAAAGTGGCACACATCTGGTGATCCAAGGTGTGGTCAAAGAGTGGCGCTTACCGACTAACTCATACCCTGTGGTACGTAGAAAGTGGCACGTACCTATGGCACGTATCTACTCACCCAATATGAGGTCAAATAGCTTCAATTAAGAGTGATCCATACCAAATGCCGCATACCCAGTGGCACATACAAAGTGGTACATATTCTGTGGCTGATATCTATAGTGACCCAAGTTATGGTGAAAGGGTTTCATTAAGAGTGGCGCATACCAAGTTACACATACCCCATGGCACATACAAAGTGACACATAACCAGTGCACCTGAAACGTGGGAGATACCCGGTTGCACATAGAAAGTGAAGCATTCCCAGTGGCACATATCTACGAACCCAAGATTGGTCGAAGAGCTTCATTAAATAGTTGCGCATGCCTTTGGACATACCTGTTGACCCAAATTGTGGACAAAGAGGTTCATTTGAGAGTGATGCATACCTATTGGATGATATCTAGAAGATACCCATGGGCACATACAATGTGCCACATATCTAGTCACTCAAGTTGTGGTCAAAGAACTTCATTGAAGAGTGGTGCATGCCAATGAAAACATACCCAGTGGTACATACAATGTGACACACACCCATTGGCACATATAAAGTGGCACCTACCAAGTGGCACACATCTAGTGACCCAAGGTGTGGTCAAAGAGTGGCGCATAACGACTGACTCATACAATGTCGTACATAGAAAGTGACACGCACCTATGGCGCGTATCTACTCACCCAATGTGAGGTCAAATAGCTTCAATTAAGAGTGGCGCATACCAAATGACACATACCCAGTGGCACATACAAAGTGGCACATATCATATGGCTCATATCTATAGTGACCCAAGTTATGGGGAAAGGGTTCCATTAAAGAGTGGTGCATACCAAGTTACACATACCTCATGGCACATATAAAGTCACAAATAACCAGTGGCACATGCAATGTGGCAGATACCCGGTTGCACATAGAATGTGACGCATTTCCAGTGGCAAATATCTGCTAACCTAAGATTGGTCGAAGAGCTTCATTAATTAGTGGCAAATACCCAGTGGACATACCTGTTGACCCAAATTGTGGGCAAAGAGGTTAATTTGAGAGTGACGTATACCCATTCGTAGATATCTGGAAGATACCCATTGGCACATACAATGTGGCACGTACATATCTAGTCACCCAAGTTGTGGTCAAAGAGTTTCATTGAAGAATGGTACATGCTAATGGATACATACCTAGTGGCACATACAATGTGACACACACCCTGTGGCAAATGTAAAGTGGCACCTACAAAGTGGCACACATTTAGTGACCCAAGGTGTGGTCAAAGAGTTGCGCATACCGACTTACTCATGCCCTGTGGTACATAGAAGGTGGCACGTACCTATGGCACGTATCTACTCACCAAATATGAGGTCAAATAGCTTCAATTAAATGTGGTGCATACCAAATGACGCATTCCCAGTGGCATAAACAAAGTGGCAAATACCCAGTGACACATACCAAGTGACACATATCCTGTGGCTCATATCTATAGTGAGAAACGTTATGGTGTAAGAGTTTCATTAAAGACTGGCGCATACCAAGTTGGACATACCTCGTGGCGCATACAAAGTGACACATAACCAGTGGCACATGCAATGTGACAGATCATCATCATCATCATCAGCCTATATTTTATGTGCACTGCAGGACGAAGGCCTCTCCCTGCGATCTCCGATTACCCGTCTTGGGCTAGCGTATTCCAACTTGCGCCTGCAAATTTCCGAACTTCATCATCCCATATGGTTTTCTGCCGACCTCGACTGCGCTTCCCTTCTCTTGGTATCCATTCTGTAACCCTAATGGTCCACTGGTTATCCATCCTACGAATTACATGGCCTGCCCCACTCCATTTCTTCCGCCTAATGTCAACTAGAATATCGGCTATCCCCGTTTGTTCTCTGATCCACACCACTCTCTTCCTGTCTCTTAACGTTAGTCCTAAGATTTTTCGTTCCATCACTCTTTGTGTGGTCCTTAACTTGTTCTCGAGCTTCTTTGTTAACCTCCAAGTTCCTGCCCCATATGTTAGCACCGGTGGAATGCAATTATTGTACAATTTTCTTTTCAACGACAGTGGTAAGCTCCCAGTCAGAATCTGGCCATGCCTGCCGTATGCACTCCAACCCAATTTTATTCTTCTGTAAATTTCTTTCTGGTGTTCAGGGTCCCCTGTGAGTGATTGACCTAGATAAACTTACTCGTTTACAGACTCTAGAGGCTGACTGGCGATCCTGAATTCTTGTTCCCTTGCCAGGCTATTGAACATTATCTTTGTCTTTTGCATATTCATCTTCAACCCAATTCTTGCACTTTCTCAATTAAGGTCCTCAATCACATGCTGTAATTCGTCTGCATTGTTGCTGAATAGGACAATCTCATCTGCAAACCGAAGGTTGCTGAGGTATTCGCCGTTGATCCTCACTCCTAGGCCTTCCCAGTCTAAGAGCTTGAATACTTCTAAGCATGCAGTGAATAGTCGGAGTCATGAGGGAGGTAGTGGCAGAATATTGCACCAGGTAGGCCAATTCCTATTCTGGTGAGGGAGTGACTTTGATGAAGCTAAGTGGGCCTTCCTAGTTTGGTTGCACGTGAGCTCGTACAGCTCCACTAGCTCCCGGCAATATATTTTTTTCTGGCCGGTGTCAGGCACCACTGCATGCCTGAAAATGTGGTGGACTGGAGTAGGATTCGAAATTACGACCTTCAGATTTGAGGCCGGGTATTCTACCTCTGCTCCATGCCACCAGCCCAGTTGCATATGTGGCAGATACACAGCTGCATATAGAAAGTGACGCATTCCCAGTGGCACATATCTGCTAACCCAAGGTTGGTCGAAGAGCTTCATTAAATAGTGGCGTTACCCAGTGGACATACCTTTTGACCCGAATTGTGGGCAAAAAGCTTTATTTGAGAGTGACGCATACGAAGTGACACATATCCAGTGGCACATAGCTAGTTGCCTAAGTTGTGGCCAATGAGCTTCATTTAAGAGTAGTGCATACCCATTGAAATATATCTGGAAGATACCCCGTGGCACATACAATGTGGCAAATATCTAGTCACCGAAGTTATGGTCAAAGAGTTTCATTAAAGAGGGGTGCATAAGAAGTAACACATTCCCAGTGGGACATACAAAGTGACCTACACCCAGTGGCACATATAAAGTGACAAATATCCATGTGCCCATACAAAGTGACACATACCCAGTGGTACAGACACAGTGACATATACCTAGTGATCCATACAATGTGACAAATATCTCGTGGCGAATATCTATAGTCACCCAAGTTGGGGTCAAATAGCTTCAATAAAGAGTGACGCCTACAAAGTGACACATACCCAGTGGCACATAAAAATGGAACATACCAAGTTGCCCATACCCAGTGCCACATACAAAGTGGCCCATACGCAGCAGTACATTCAAGGTGGCACATGTCCAGTGCCTGATGTTTTGGTGAAATAGCAGCATTAAATATTGGTGCCTACAAATTGACACATACCCCGTGCACACACAAAGTGGAACATACCAAGTGACAGATCCCGTGGCACATATCTAGTGAACCATGTTGGGTCAAATAGCTTCCTTAAAGAATGACATCTACCAAGTGACACATACCCAGCGGCAAATACAAAGTGACACATACCTAGTGAGCCATATCTAGTCACCCAAATTATAGTGAAAGCGCTTCATTAAAATGTTGCGCATACCAAGAACCCAGTGCCATATAGCTAGTGGCACAAACAGAGGCAAATATCTCGTCGCACATATCTAGTCATCCAAGTTGTGGTCAAATAGCTTCAATAAAGAGCGGAGCCTACAAAGTGACACATACCCAGTGGCACATACCAAGTGGCACATACCAAGTTACCCATACCCAGTCAAATACTTTTGCGCAAAGTGGCACAAAACCAGTAGCACATTCATGGTGGCACATATCCAGTGACCGATGTGGTGAAATAGCATCATTAAAGAATTTTGCCTACCAAGTGACACATACCCAGTGGCACATACAACAGTGGTGCATACATTTCCAATGGCACATATATAAAGAAGTTGTGACTGGGACGCACGCTCTCATTTGGCCGATGAATGTGGGATTGGAGCGTCTGTTGGGCTCGTTCGGGGTGATCAGCACAGGTGTAGGTCTCCAACAAGGCACGGCGGGACTCGAGCCACGATTTGATGAGCCCTTCTCGCTTCTCGTACCAAGTGCGAGCACCTTCCTCCAAGCTGAAGTAGACGTTTCTCAACTTCGCCGCATCGCTCTATTTGTTTTCTCGGCAACGCGCTCAAATTGGGCTAACCAGTGTTTTGTTTGCAAAACATCATCGAAGACATCACCGTGGAATAATTTCGGCACTCGTAGATTCTGCAGAAATAACTAAGTTTCCGTTGTAGCCTTACCTTGCATAATGGCCGGTAGAGACGTGGATGTTCCTACTATACCAGTGTGTGGAGGCGTCAATGTGGTTTCGGAGAGATGATCAAGCTCCGAAGGCAATCCTCAGATTCTCCTGCTGACCCGGTAGACAGTTGTGTTCACTGGTATAGGGCTGGTGTGCCTGCTACCAGGAAGAGTTTGTGGCATCGGATACACCGTACCCCGCACCTCCACCAGTTTTGTCACGAAAAGACAATTGAAGATGTACCCGGCGTCAGCGAGACAGACAGCTGGACAAGATGGCGTGAAAACACTCAAGTTGGCGTCCTCAGCCTGTACTTGTTCCTCAGTGCCCACATCTTGCAGAGCGAGCATCCCAGTCACAACTTCTTTCTCAGCTCTGGCTTGTGACACCTAGCAGTAATATGCTCCCAATAGCCTCGCCGCGAACGGTACTCCGCTGAACAGCTGACCGAGTAGACGCCTTGCCCGCGAGGGGTAGCACAGCAGGCCAGGCCATACTCAGCGCTGCAGTACTCATGCTGGCGAACGCCTTGGCCAAGGGCAAAGGTCGAGCGGCCGCTTCACGGATGGCCGCGTTCCCAGGAACCTTGATCACCTGCATCCGACACTTCGGCCTGCTGTCTTCCGTCTACCACTGACTAGGCGCGTGTCTCGCCACGAAGCATTTCGCCACGTTCTCGCCATAAGTGGCCCAATCGTGGCCCATAGGGCCATCACGAATTTGAGGATATCACGCATATACGTGGTCCAATTGCAAAAGAACCCATGCACACTTCGTCGACGTCGGCGTCGTTCTCTTTCATTCACCACAGTCGTATACCCAGTGGCACATGCAAACTGACACATACCCAGTGGAGCATAGAAAGCTGCACATATCCCGTGGCACATATCTAGTCACCCAAGATGATGTCAAATAGCTTCAATAAAGAGTGGCGCATACCAAGTGGCACATAACTAGTGGCACATAGAAGGTGCTACATATCCTGTGGCTCATATCTAGTGAACCAAGTCCTGGTGCAAGAGCTTCATTAAAGAGTGACGCCTACCTAGTGGCACATATCCAATGGCACAAACCCAGGGCATAGTGCTTCTCTTCAAGAGCACTCTGCCTGTACCGCTAATGGGGGTGAAGCGATGAAAAATACTGCGCACCGGGAAGACAATCAAGTTCGTCATTGATCCGAGGCAAATTGCGCAAGTCTTTTTCTGTAATATTGTGTAGATGGCAGTATTGGACGCAAACCCTGAAGATGATGTCCTTATATTGCCATAGCTATTACATAGAACACTCCAGAAAATTTTCCGCTGTTGTGGTCGGCGTCGCCGTAACCTTCCGTGTAAAGTCCAAGTGTGATCAGGATGCTGTATGTGTGAGGCAAAGGATGCTAGGGTGACCCGAAAAGAGCAGTTGCTTGGTTCGACGACGTCTTCTCGCGCGGCTCCGCTATTACTGAAGTCGTCAATTTATTTCAGCTTTTCTTATTTGTACAACAGAAGACCACCTCTAGGACAAGCACAAAAAGCTGCTTAGCTGCAGCTTGACTGGGTGCATGTCCCATTATTTATTTATTTATTTATTTATTTATTTATTTATTTATTTATTTATTTATTTATTTATTTATTTATTTATTTATTTATTTATTTATTTTGATACCCACAATGCCCCGTGGGGCGTTACAGAGAGGATTAGGATGCGATACATTACGTGGATATTGCGGTTTTAGAAGGTATGAATAGAACTAATTTATTTTGTGGTAAATATTCCTATTGTATTCGCTATACTTTGTGTGTGCATTTCTTGAACTGTTGTGTTTGCTAAGCGAGAGAGCTCATGAAGATCGTCTGGTTGGACAGGTGTGCTTGAGTTATTGACAAAAATAATGAACTGTACATTGGTACTAAATTTTACAACATCATTTTTTATATGTTGGTAAATATTCTCAGTCCTAATAGGCTCCCCTTGGGGGACTTCGCTTGAGGAATCGTGATTTGTGATTGCTAATACCTGTTTCCTATGCTATGCTTGTAGAAGAGCTAGACCAGAAACCTATAGTATTTTAATTTCGTAAGCGAGGTTCAATTAGTTATTCTATTTAAAGGCTTGTAGAAGTCCAGAAGGAGGCCTAACGCAAATTTTTTTCCCATGAAAGCCCTTTAATATTCCTTCTTTTTGCGTTAGCAACGCGAATTCTGTCGGCATGAGCTGGCTAAAGCCGAACCATTGCGGTGATATAATAGTGTTTTTCATAGAACGAGGTGGCTCTTTTACCAACTACTTTTCATGACCCTTGCAAAAACCAGGGAGAACCGAAACATGTTGATAATTTCAGAAATCATTGTTTCCGCTTTCATACAAAACTGTTACTTTCGCGTGTTGCATTTTTGCGTGAGAAATATCCGCCTAAAGAGAGATCTTATATATGCGATTAAGCATATGGAAAGAAGGTCAGGTACATACTTTATTGGCCTAATTTGAAGTTCGTCAATATCTCGAGGTATGAGAATATTCTATTTTTTAGGTATGAGAATATGGAGTAAATTTTTTTGGGTGCAGTCGCAGAAAAAAGTGCTTAGCGAACTTTAGGTTCATTTGAAAAGCTCATAGCTGCGTTTTAGTGGACGTTTCATAATAAATTAGTAAAGTAAGTATTAAATCGGGCTTCTAGTTCCCGGCTCTTGATAAGCCTATTATCGACTGTCAACTGTAGTTCATCGAGTATATTATTTATATTCAAGAGCTTTATAAGTTCGTGCCATGAAACTTCCCCTCGACTGGCGCGCTGTAAAGACAAGTTCTCGTTGTATGCATTTTTCGTACTACGCAATAATTTTGTAACAAAATTGATAAATCTTTTTAAATGAGGCACACTCAGTGACATCCCATGTATGTGTGAACTTTGAATGCATTAAATTTTTTACAGCGTACGCTGTTATGGGCTTATTCTAATAGCCATTTCGGTTCCCGATGGTGTCCGCCGCCGCTTCCGCTGGTGACCGTAACCGCTATCACCAGAAATGCGAACAAAAGTACCCGGTCCCCGCCGGGATGGAACCCGCGCCCGCTGCGCGCGAGTCGGATACTTTACCACTGAGCCACGCAAGCGCTTGCTATCAGGCAGCGAAAAATGCCATATAAACACGTCCTAGGCATGTGCGCAGGCGCAGACGACCCGAGCCTCCACCATTATGGTGGCGCCCTCTAGGTAAGGCGCCTGCAAACGCAGCGTGCGCAGGCTCAGACGACTAGATGCGATTCAGACGAGGCGCGCAATCAACGCGATACTGAGCTGCCCGAGCGTCCGCAAGTATAGTGGCGCCATCTAGTTAAGGTGCCTGCAAACGCAGGGTGCTCGACATGTAAGGTGTATATAGCAATTGCATGCTGCATGTAACTGTACCTGGTTCACTCAAGCTGGCTAGGTGACTATTAGTTACCAGCTAGTTTCGAAGATCCTAATGAACAATAATGATCATCATCATCATCAACAACAACGTACCGTGCCACGGGTCAAGGGATGTTAGATGTGCGCCACGTATTCTGGGTACCTCTTCGGTACACGTTATGGCGTCTCCTCGCAAGGTACGAATCGCTGCTGAAGAAGCGAATCGTAGAGCTACGTGCGCAGCAACAACCCGGCTTGATCGGGCTCAGCAGACTGCTGTGCAGAGAGCACTACAAGCCCCAGCTCGCCGTTGACGCCGGGCGGACAGCTCAGATCGTTCTCGTCAAAACGAGCCGAAGAGACTTTACCGCGAAGACCCTGTTGTGCGTGGTGCCGAAATTGCAGCTACTCTTGTGCCGCTCCACCAGGTTACACTCGACTGTGCTGCGTGTGCCGCGCAGGCCTGTGACTTTTTTTTTATTAAGTGCAAGCACTGATCCTGTAGGCAGTGGCTTCTGAAATTTCCTTGGCTTATAGTTCTACGTCTAAACGAGTTTTCATTTCAATAAAAATTTGTAATGTCTCATTAGCATCTGTCCATTGCAATACTAGTGTCCAATCTGTTTGCTATCTTATGAGGAAAGATGTCCAGTTTTCTTGTGTTATTATCTTGAATAATAAATGTGTCGGGGTAATCTCTACCGTTTCGTTGGAATTCGTTTTGTTTGCAAAACATAAATATGGGCCAGTAGTCCTTCACCTGCGCCGCAATGAGGCTCTATCTAATGTTGCTGCCTGTTCCATTGTTTGGTGATCTTTGAATTGTTGTGTGATGTTGGAAGTGTTTAAGTCCAATTTAAGTCCAAAAGCATTTCAGAAAGGCTTTGTTATGACGTTCATGCAGTCAAACGAGGTATGCAACCATTGTCAATGACAAGAATGAGACGTGGGTTGCAGAATAGTGATATTACAGTCACCACCTATTACCAAGTCAAACTTATGTGAAGAGGAGCAATCGAACAGTTTTTCCGTGAAACCAAGAAACCTCCTAACGTGTCTATTAGGAGGGCGGTAGACGAATGCAAAAAGATGTTTTGGGCATTGCAGGGCTAGTGTTTCTAATCATCGGTAACGCCCGAGAAGTAATTAATAATTGTACAGCAGAGTTTAGTGGACACAAGGTGCCCCATGCCCCCAGCTCGACGGTGTTTTCTATTGGTAAAGAACGTGCTTAAAACAAATAAGTCAGTCAGAAACGTACCTCGTTTCGCATGAAAATAGACATGAAATGAGAACAGAAGCGCTTTAGGACATCATGCTTCTTTATTGTTGATTCCGCGTTGCAGTACAGAAAATCTAGATAAGCACGTTTAAACGCACATACCCCACCTTTTCGTTCCGTCATTGCAAGCCGTGATACGATGATCAGGTGCTTAGGCTTAACAGTCTGCTCCATTTTGTCCGGGTCATTTTCACAGCTGACCCAAATCACGCGAGACCTGTTCTTATAGCGAACTCCTTCCCTTCCTTCGACTAAGGGAATTCCCAGTCAAGTGTTTTCTTTGTAACAGTAGTCATCCGAAGCACATTAACGCAAGCGAGCTATGCATGAGGCATGTATTGCAGCGGGACACCTCTTTCACATGGCCCTAAGAACACTCGGCGCCATTTAGTACCACCACTGCGAAACCTATGCGTGGCCTGAGAAATGCATGTCGCCCCGGTGCTTGCGAACGCTGAGAAAGGCGTGCTGTGGCAATCGAGCTCCTCTCTCACGCTCCTTTGTGTACACGCTGCGCCATCTAGTGGCACTACCAAGAACACTGCACGTGTTTTACGAGACGAGAAACATAGCACGCGTGTGCCTGCAAATGCTGAAAATTGTTCTCCCGCTCCGTGGCACACACTCAGTGACCCAAGTTTGGTAGAGGGTCATTAAAGAGCGCCACATATACCCAGTCGATTTATGGCGCATCTCACTAAAGCTTTGGCGTGAAAGGCGTTGATTGAAAAGCGGACATGTCTATTGCATTTATGGCACAGCCTCCTAATGCGTAGGGTAGCTGTCCTTCGGAAACCCTTGTGACCTCAGTTCAATTCCGCTCAACATCGGAGAAATTGAAGTGAAGCAAGGAAGGAAAACATTCATTAGGTCCTGCAAGTTGTGAGTTGCCTCACAAAGTGGGCTGCTCCCACGTTGGGACCGGCAGGCAGAGCCTTTTGGCCGCATCGTGGGCCTGCTGGACGGCCCATAGTTGCTCGGTCAGGTCCGGGCTGCGAATTGCTGCTTTTAGCCTGTCCCGATCCTTGGCTAAATTTTCGTTGGTTCGGTTGCACGACAAGAGCATATGTTCTAAGTCAAGTGGTGCACTGCAGTCTGCACATTGTGTGTTAGGATATTCGTCTGCCATGTAGAAATGTCTTCTTGGTGTGGGATAAGTGTTTGTTTGTAGTAGTCCTAAAGTAAGTGCCTGTGGTCTTTTAAATGTTTCAGTGATCTTCTTTCGCAATTGTAGAGCGGCGCATTCCTAGTGGCACATAACTACTTACCCAAGTTAGTGTCAAATACGTTCATTGAATAGGAAACACACCTACTCGCACATACCCAGTGACCCAACACGGCATGAAGCAGCTTCATTAAACAGCAGCACAGACATAGTACGACCTACCAACTGCTCCAAGTCGCCGTTAAAGTTTCTTCGAACAGCGGTGCCTACACAGTTCCGCATCTACAGTGACCGATGTCGGCGTAAGAAAGGATAGTTGAAGAGCGCGCATGTACGCATTGCCACATGCTCGGTGACCAAAGTTCATCCCACGATTGGTTCCGAACCCTGTTCCCTGAGCGCAGCAGCCTGTCGTGCTGCCCATTCGACCACGGACTACCCAGTGACAGAAGTAGGCGGTTATATACAAATACGATTAGATACGGTTAGATACAAATAAACACAGGAAATAGCCCCTGGAGAGTGCTTGATATACCCCCATGCTGACGAATTAATATAACATTGACCAATTTTAATGTTGCATCCCACTGGTAGTGATACTTTGAGCTCGTATCATGCACTCCAGTCTTCTGTGGTGCTACAGTTACCCAGTTATCAGTACCACAGAATGTTCCCGTTCCTCGCGGTTGGGACAAGACGACGGAGGTCACAGTCAGCTACGCCGTTGGCAGATAGAACGTGGGCGCACCACCAGCCATTGTGGTAGGGCTTACGCAGCGTCCGCTGCGCAACACCGAAACCTTACTAAGAAAATGTTGCAAGGCATAAGCGGGGGCTTGTCTTTTGCACTGACGAAAGTAACACGATCATTACAAAAAGCTGACCTCCTCCTCAAAACATGGCACTTGCAGGTGCTAGATGATGACAATGAACTTCGGCTTCCATGTTTCAGTGTAATAGTCGGCTTTGTCACTGTGACATTATTTACGCTAAAAAATGTCGTCCTCTCAGATTATGCAGCCTGAAATGATAACCATGTTTAAAAAATTGGACCATGACTCTTATCCACTACGAAAAATTGGCACAATTACTTACTACTGAGCTTCCAAAAGGAAGATCCGGAAATAAAGGCCATGGGTCCATTGGAAAATGTGGAACTTGAACTCTGCAGTCGTCTCCAATTTCGCCGTCAAATTGTGGTTGGTAAGCGTATGTAGCTATTACATCAGGTGTAAATATTGTCCTGTTGATAAAAAAGTAAGACATACTCAACTCCCATTGACATCTACGTACGTAATGCGATCGTTCTAGTTTACGTAAGGAATGGTTGTCCTGAGTTATAAAATGTTCCATAGCGAACGGGTAATGCTTGTGCGACATGTTGTGAACTGGTGTAGAGTGCAGGAACTATTTTGTATGTATATATGTATATTCTAAAGAAGAAAAACGAAAGGCATTCGGGCTCGGGGGCTCGGACCGCGGGCGCGGGCAGGAGAAGACGATGAAGAGAGTATAGAACAGCTGGGCCAGAAACGAGTGCTGTCTCTGTGCCTCCTTCATTCCGTTGCATTGGCGCAGTCCACAACGAACCTGCCTTAAGGCGTTCCTGTCTTAAGTGTCTTCTCGTGGTTCTTAGGCGTGACGGGTCCCTCCTGCCCAGGAACGCCGTCCACACTTTCTCGGTTATGAAGCCGGCCACCCTACCACCGTCGCAAGCACCCACCGCACCGTCCGGGGACGGTGCCCAAGCCTCCTCGGCGGCTCTAGGACATGGATGTACCGATACCCTTTTCCACGCCATCGCTAAGCTGACACAACAGCTCCAGGGTACGACGACCGCCTTCGCATCCGTCAGCGGTTGCGTCCTTCGTGGGAACGCCGTCCACGATTCCCTGCAGCCGGCTTTGTCCCATGCCGCCATGGGACAACTATGCAGACATCAAGCAGGGGTCGTCTCCTGAATGAAGTGCAGCTCTGATGACTGCTTTCGGCCCGCGTCCTTATGCCTGCGGTGAGTCTAATGAGCGTAGTCCTGCGCACGACGCTCCGAAGAGCTTCGATCCTGCACCAGGTGTGCCCAGCCGGGAGGGCCGCAGGCTGCCCCGCCGTAGGCGCCGGCTCACCGGGTGTCGCCGTCGGCTTCAACCCAGACGGCGCGACGCGCATGGCGACCACCGCTCCGGCGTCGACCCACCACCGGGCGACTAATCCCCAACCGACATAATCAGTTCCACCACAACCTCTAAACATGCAGCAGGTCACCGCTGCTACTTTCACACGGCAGACTATGTCAACTGAGCTGCTGCGACGACAACCCGGCGACGCTCGGAAGCAGCACCATATCGCCGCTGCAGTTGCACCCGACAAGCTTTTGGCATATTGGCTCACGGCCTGCCCTGCATTAGACCCCGGTTACCAGCTACTTTTAGGGGCGAAGCTCCTTATAGCGGCACCCGTTCCGTCCCCGTCGTAGTAGTAGTAGTAGTGTGTAACCAGTCTGAGAAAAATGAGAAAAAAAGTTGTCGCAGTTTCACCTGAAAGGCGAAGCATCAATTGCGATAGCAAATTTGAAGAGAGCTATACGGAGTAATGATAGCAGCTTTATCAGCTGTATAAACTTGGAAATGCAGCAGCACCCGCAACACGCAGAACTGTTGTCGACGCCGTCGGCGTTTTGCCCGCGTTCGCTCAAAATGCGTGCGGCGTTGGTGACTGTTGCCGGAGCCTCTAATATAAATGAGCACTGGGTGCCGCAGCTAAACGTCGCCTCTCATCCCTCCCCCCCCCTCCCCCACAGCCTGTCGCGCGTCGGAAGAAGGCACGTTTGCTCTACATATATGGTGATAGAGGAGGAAAGAGACGCCTACTTCTGCAGCCCTTAACGAGCAGAACAGCGCAGAACGCGCGTTTGTTCTCCGCCGTGCGTTCACTCCCCGTGAAAGCGCGCGTCCCTCGCGCCCTTTCACTCGCACATACAGCGTTCGGCCCGCGGCGACGATTTCATCTCCATTGACGTCATAGGGAACCTCACGGCGACGGCGACGGCGACGCCGACGGCAGAAATCTGCTTTTGAGTGTCCATATAATTGCTATCGCAATAAAATTC
Organism: Dermacentor silvarum; assembly: GCF_013339745.2. Classification (NCBI taxonomy): domain Eukaryota; kingdom Metazoa; phylum Arthropoda; class Arachnida; order Ixodida; family Ixodidae; genus Dermacentor; species Dermacentor silvarum. Next base: position 56,427,063 of record NC_051161.1, read on the forward strand.
CGAAGTTGTGTCCGTAGTGCGGAATCGAACCAGGGACCCCTCGCTTCCGAGCGCGCGGCGTTAGCCCACTACGCCACGAAGCGGACATGGACAAACGCACCACGATGGCTATAAATACCCAACATTAACGAAAGGCCGCGTTTCTAGCGCGTTTCTAACGCGTTTGTGCTAGCGCGTTACGGCCCGTGTAAGAAGCTGGTGTAAGACGCTGTGGCCTCTCCACCTTACCTTCAACGCGTTTCGAACGCGCTGCCCAAAGCGGTGGCAAGTCAAGTTCAAGTCGAGGTAAGTGGTTCTTGAGGGAAAGGGAAAGGTTGGCGCTATCTTCTGCAGCCCTTGAGGGAGCACGGCTCAGCGCCATCAAGTCGAGGAGCGTTTATGAATACGGGGGGTATACTCTCTCAGCAGTCATGTGATGGCGTCGGCAAACGCGGTGCACGTTCCGGCATGTGTAAATGGCTGCGTAAGACGCTGTGGTCGCTCCCCCTTACTAGAGAGTACTGCACGTTTCTAACGCGTTTGTCTAGCGTCCCCTTAAGCGGGAGATCCGATGATTCCCTCCGCAGCTTCGCCCACTCATCATCATTCACCTCGTGGATCTGCTGTCATTTTTTCCGCCGTGGGTCTGGTACTCTGCTTCGACATTCTACACCACACTATGTCCTGCTTCGAGCCTTCAAAAGCTTGCAAGACCGCCTTTCACAGTACTGATCGCAGTCGAATCATATCCTGCCGATGGTACGGCTTCTGAAGAGGACAGTGCGGCTGCGCGCGATTTTTTGTCAAGACCAGTTGGTTCTGGCACTTCAAAGGACCTTTGCAGTACGACAGACTGCAAACAGTGCGACCGATCCCACTTTGTGAGACAGTGGGCGGTTCAGTGTCCGAGGTCGTCGGCGCCATTTTTCCAAGTGCGGCAAGATAATCGTCGCCGGGACCTGCGACCAGAGCGCAATAGTCAGTGCCGACCGCCAGAGGAGCTGGTTGCGGCTAACTATTTCCGGCTATTTCCGGTCATATAGGTTACTACAGGACTTAGCGCAAACAAACTCCCATGGTGCTGCACACAGTGTAAACCAACACCTGACATAGTGTAGTGTGAATAAAGGGGACCCGTTAGGCCGGCACCTGATATTGTGCGAACACTGGCTATAGTGCAAATTAAGACGGCCCACTGTTCCGGACACAGTGTAAACGAACACAGGACATATCGTGAAATGAGGCGGCCTGATTGGCCGGTACCGGACACAGTGCGAGGAAACACTGGATATAGTGGAAATTAAGGTGGCCAGTGGTGAAGGACGTAGTGCAAAGAAACAGCGATGTAGTGTGAATTAGGGCGGACCTGTTGGCCGGTACCGGACATGATGCAAAAGAAGAACAGATGTAGTGGTAATTAAGGTGGCCGACGGTGCTCGACATAGTGCTAACAGACACCGGATACATTGCATGAAGGCTGCCCGATTAACAGGTACCAGACATAATGTAAGCAATCACTGGAGATAGAGATAGCGTGAATTCGGGCAGCCCATGGTGGGAAGTGATGCTCGTGAGTGCGAATGTGAGCACCAACACGGACAGTAATAGGATGACGATGGCATGATGACATTACTTTCCATCACCCACTTATTCGGCAAGAGCTAATTGGCAACACATCAGCCAGCAGCCAGAAGCAGCAGCAGCAGGGAATTCGAAGGAAGGGGCAAAGAACACTTCGAATAACTAAAGGAATGAAGGTCAACCAGTAACGATCAATTTTCACTGTGCCTTAGCAGACTACATAATTTGTGAACGTATATTCAAGAAGTGAATGGGCTGCTGCCTTATTCATTATTTCATTGCTCTAACAAAGCGTTCAAATTGTGTTTGCCACCAGTTCTTGCATTAATATGTCAACAGGTAAGGCAACGCAAGTCGGCAAAATTTTAAATACCGTGATCGTTCAGGCGACTACGTTTTAAGAATGTAATCTGCTCTTGAAAAATATAGCCAGCTGCATTGAAATGCTTTTCATTTTGTGTGCTTGTGGCTGCTATTACAGAGAATTATTTGACCAACTGAACGACAGCGATAATTTGTTTTATTGCGATATAAATTATATGGACACTCCAGGCACACTTCTGCCATCGCCGTTGTCTTCGCCATCGCCGTGAGGTTTCGCATAAAGCCCAAGGGTGATAAAATGGTTGCCGCGCGCCGTATGCTGTATGTGCGAGTGAAAGTGTGCGAGGGTGAGTCGGTGATCACAGCTCAATCTCGCGCCCGCAGGGATGCAAGCGAGAAGGAAGCGCGCCATTTTTCAGTCGCGTGCGCCCCCCTGGGCCCCTCAAGGCTCCGGGGAGGGGGGAGGAGTACGGAGGGGGGGGGGGGGTTCAACATCGTGGGCACCCACCCGGGCCGCTGTATCTCGAAAGCCATCTGCGGCGGTGGGGGCAAAGGGCTCGCTCCGCTGTCCTTTCTCGGCTTAGTTCGCGTTGAAGTGAGAAGCAGCACGAAGGTCGATTCGCTTGCTACTGACGCCGCGCTTACTCACTCCAGCGTATGACAGCAAGTTTGCACGGTCATCGAGTGAGATGCGCTCATGTTTGCTTGTGCGCGTGCCACAATGCTTGTTAATTTAGTTAGTATGCATATGTTTACATGTGCATGCGGCCGATAAAACTACTATCTGTACTTAGTATAGATGTCCACTAGTTTGCTAACGCAATCGATGTTTCGCCTTTCGGACGAAACTGCTCCTTTTTTTTATCCTTCTAATATCAATGAAGTCGCCGGGATCTTCAATACCCACCCAAATACCCTATAATGCGGTAGATGAATTAGACAGATTTATTGTGGCATCATGAGCACCAAACATGACAAAGCGATGGTCAACGGCGTTAAACATATATTTGCTAAAAAGAAAGAGGTTAGATATGTTTAACACCGTTGTCCACCGCTGTCTCGTGTTTATTTGGTGCCCACGACGCCCCAATAAATCTAATTCATCGACCGAATTATAGGGCCGACATACAAAAAACACATGTCTACTGAGGTTTAGGCGCATGGTAAAAAAAAAGCCCAGGTGATTAAAAGTAATCTGGTGTCCCCCACTACGGCGTACCTAAAAATAATATTCTCGTTTTGACACATAAAACGTCATAATATAGCTGTATTTGCTTTCATTTTTTACTCGGTGCAACTTTGCTCCGACTCTGTAACGTCTCGCACCTCGTGAAGTTCGTGCTTCGCCATCACTGCGCACCTGGCCAATGCGCTTGCACTTGTTGTCCGGCGGGGCACTGTCAGTCATATCGCCGCACTCGAACGTCGGGTCCTCCGTCTCTCATCTGAGCGTGAAGCTCATATCAAAGAATCCCGGCACTCTGGGAACTACGTCCTACAGGTTTTCCCAGTGTCACGAAGAAAGAAAAAGTGTGGCGTGCTCAGACTAGTGGCTACTTGTGTGGTTTTGCCAGAATTCGGGAGGCGAAGCGGACGTACACAGGTCAGGTCTACCGCTGCTGCATCATGGCGTATACCCGTTTATGGTTTCCCATAGGCCAAAAGATGTCACACGAAATTCTGTAGAGACGGCATCTCTTACAGTGGTCATTCCTGTGAATTTACTAATGCCATAATCTGGCCTTTTACGGGGCCGGTTGTAGTGCGAGCCCTATGAGAGCACAAAGATGCTAGGCCCAAGCCCGGCTCGGGGTAGTGTGAAAACTTGCTCATCCGGCCCGAAGTATTGCAGCGCGCTACCCATGGTGCATACCCCATGGCACACGCACCTATATGAACGGTCCACATTTTTAAAATAGACGGACAACTAAGGTGTATAAAAGATAGTTTATATACATTTTACAGCGTATCGTAACCAGGCGCCCCAATATAAAATACAAAATATTCCAACAAAACATGGAAACACGTGCATTAGTTGGCACATTATCGTTCGGTCTACTCAAACTCAAACATGTACGTGAGCAAGAGACCAAATAAAATGCAATGAGTCATCCCAAGCCTAAGGTATACTGTCACTTATTGAAAAAAAAAAGCGACGCAAAGGGCTGCGCACGTGTGCCAGGCGTTCGCTTTACCGGAAGGCCTGGAACCCCAGCCATAGCTGCACCAAACAGGCGAAATCCGATTTATAACGCACATGATTCTAGTACGGCGAAAGAGCAACGGATAATTTATTTCAACCATCCCCCCCCCCCTACCAAACAAGCGTGTGGACGATAGTTGGAGGAACGCGCCCGCGCTTTACATAACAAACTCCGGGTTAAATTCATCTGGAAACACAAATTGCAGGCGAAGCAGCATCCTGGAAATAGCTCTCTGGGGCCTGTCCCATAGGAGTGCCATGCCGTGTCACTTTCTGAGCACGAATGATCCAACACATAGAAGGAGGGACACGAAAGCATCGCGATAACACCTGTTCTCTCACAACCTCATCTGAAATAAGCGTGCTACTTACTGTGAGAAAGTACACGAGACAGTACACCCAAGGACCGCCTGTTTGATTGTTTCCCTATAAACATACTGTGGGAATGAGGGGCAGAATATCACGTGCCAGTTCGATAGTCGGTCTTTAGTTGCCCGCATCTGCCAGCCACAAAGCTATCCGAAGGTCGCGAGACTCCGGCGGCATGTTCGGTGATGTGACCGTGCTCCACTGACTTTCTCTAGCTCGAGCCCTTGCAGAGGCTTCAATATGATCAACCGTCAGTGTTTCGCAAAGCCGAGACACATGCGTTTATTCGACTTGGACATCAGGGTGAACTCTGGCAAGCCACTCCAAAGTTCCAGAAGCGTCCTGATGGAGTGTCCATGAAGTCTCAGTCATGGAACCGACCAAGCGATCGCTTAGAAAGCGACAAAGATATGTTACCACGAAGTAGAGTACGAGGATCCTCACAGTTAAATAATTTACAACCTTGATGGTGAGAATAGAAATCGTAACACCCTTGAAGGGTGTCTTCATTCAAGAAACATCCCATCATCATGTGGTTTTGCGAAGCATGGCCTAGTTCTAAATGTCAAAGCGCCCTTACACCCACCATAAGGGCGTACGGACTGAAAAAAATGGGCCAGGGTGCAAGCTGTTTTCATTTATTTCTATTACATTCAGAAACAGACAGTTGTACGAAGAGTGTCCCGAAGCACTACAAGCCAGTAGCGGATCCAGAAGGACGCCATCCCCTACTCCCACCCCTTACTCCCGAGATATCCCGGGACTTCAAAGATGAGCAAACTCGTGCAGCAAGTCCCCCTCTGTTGCACTGTATGATTTTATGAGCCCCCACCTAAGAATGTCCTGCTAAAAACGTGTTGCTGAAGGACTACTATAAGTGCAATGACATTCACTTATTACAAACGGTTTGAATTTCTCTCTCCAGATAGATCCGGTTAATAAAATCTGGAATTGGGTATGTCCGTGTCTGTAGCAAACGTAAAGTGACCGCTTGGGCTCTGCAAAGCTTACCCTGTGGCATTTGGTATTCTCTTCAGATCAGATAATAATGCTTCGTTATTTCGTTATAGGGTAATAACCGATCCCTGTGTTCCCCGGGTGATTCATTCTGTAAATAAAGATGGGCGCAGACTTAGCTTTATACTGTGTCACACGGCCCCACTGATCGCGATCGAGCCTGATCTGGATAAAAATTTTCGACCGCGATTGGCTCTCTTGCGCAGATTGAGCAAGGAAGCCAATCGCCACCAGAAATTCGGTCGCGATCACTTGAAGTGTGCCATGTGACAACAGTATTAAATGCCCCTTGTGTATCCGCACGCTTGTGTTTGTTTGTTTTTTGTTTTTTTTTGTTCGGAGGTCCGGTGGTACGTAATGGCAAAGGTAGCTTGCAGCGCTTGTACTTTCATCGTTAGAACTAATACAGAACAAAAGAAGCCACCAGGATCCCGATTGTGTACTTCGTTTGCTGTTCTGCACATTTTCTCTAGAAGCTCTCGTGCTGTTGTGGATGAACGCGTGATTACACGATTTGTTGATGAACTTATCTCTATTGTATAAGTACTCAGAGCCTAATCAAATTCTTTGTCTCGTCCTTGAATTCGTTTCTTGTTTTCACGCAGGTCTCATTACTACGACTATTTATATTTTCTTGTTGTATGACCCACTCCGGCCTAGGGCATCACGTCAGAGGTCGGCATTCATTCGGAAATTTTACCGAACGTACTGCACAATAACATTCATTTGGTGAGGTGGTGCCTGCTGAACGACATGATATTCTGCTGCAAAAATACTGAAAAGTAAGATTAGCAGCGACAGGCAGAGCAGAACGAAAGACGGTGCTACGGCTACCATACGCTTCATGACCTTATTCTTATGTCTAGTGAAAAAGCTTACGGTTATTCTAACGATTTTTGTTCTTGACGTATCTTTAATAAAGTGATAAATTATTAGTTCAATTTGTATTTTTGAAAGGTTCTTTTATTCCGTGTAGTCAATCGCGGGTGGTGAACGGAGAATTACTTTCCTAAACTCATGCAGTTACAATTAGCGTAAAGCAACTGCATGGGAACCGACTGACCTCGTTGGATGTACGCATTGCTTAAGAGACCATGAAGACGTATGTGCCGGCAAGTACACATTTAAGGCGAAAGCCTTAAGTGGCTCGTTGCGTGATGGCTTTGAAAAAAAAAAACGCGGTCTTTAGTCGAGTGGTACAAACAAGACGCAGTTTCGCCTGAAAGGCGAAGCAATGATTGCGATAGCAAATTAGTAGACACCTATACGAAGTAAGGATAACAGTTTTATCAGCCGTCCAAACTTGGACATATTCGCTTACCAACTAAATTAACAAGCATGGTGTCAGCGCGCACAGACAAACATGAACACATCGCACTCGATGACCGTGGACACTCGCTGTCAAAACGCTGGCCTGCGGAAACGTGGCAGCAGGAGAGAGCGAAGGTTCAGGCGGTCTATCGCTTCAACGGGAATTGAGCGGCGAAAGCACAGCGCATACTAAGGTAAGAGCCGTGTGGAGATCGCTTTCAAATAAAGTGGTCAACTTTGGCTCAAAACTGTATTTTGGGCCTTTTTCCAGGGCCCTCCTAAGTTGGTCTGGCACTGTATCCTCGCCAAGCCTGGTGACTACGTTGGTACTGGTGATCCTATCGCACGGCTTCGGTAAAAAGAGCCTCGTGCGTTGCCACAAGAACTGGTGATCCTATCGCACGGCTTCGGTAAAAAGAGCCTCGTGCGTTGCCACAAGAACTCTGTAGATTGCCCGGTAAGTCGTTTGTAGTCATTTAGCGGGACATTGCAAAAAATGTCCATGCACTCCTATTTTGAAAAAGACAAAGTTCATAGGGAAAGGAAAAAGTAAGAAGAAGAGAGAAATAACAGAGGCATATCACATTCGAAAGGAATGAGACAAATGTGTAAGTTTCTCCTCTCTCGTTTCGTCGGAGAAAGACATAACCTTTTTGCAGGATAGATTATGATGTTGCTGATTTTGCGGATGTTTATGTGACTTGTGCACGCATGCCTACGTTGCAACAAGTATAAATGACTGATGAATTTCAAATAAACTTCCAGTTGGCAGTCAGTGCTTCATTCTTTGTGGTATTTGTTTGTTCGTGTCCTTGGTTTATTCGCGCTGTTCAAACCTCAGTTCTAAATTATGGACCAACTAGCCTTCATCAAGACCTTACTGGTGCTTTCGACGTTTTGTTCACGTTGACGCGAGCCGAGAGACAGCGCAAAGGTCAATTTGCCCGTTCCACCAGGCGTGCTTTCTCACTCCGGCGTCTTCACAGCGAGTTTCCGCGGTAATCGAGCGATATGTGTTCATGTTTACGTGTGCACGCGTGACACTGGGATTGTCTATTTAGTTAGTAAGTGAATGTTTACAACTTTAAAGGGCCGGTAAACTACTATGCTTGCTTCGTATAGCTATTTACTAATTTGCTATCGCAATAGATGTTTCGCCTTTCGGTCGAAACTGCGACTGTTTTTGACCGCAAAGACATTTACACGGACGGCTCCATCAATTCCAACAGCTCTACCGGAGCAGTAGTTGTTCCATCGGACGCCGCCTCTTTCCAGTTAAATTATTCACACACTACCACGTCTACAGCAGCAGAACTTGCGGCTCTTTAAGGTGCACTCAATTACGTGCTCCAGCAGCCACCAAATCGTTGGGCCATTTTCTGTGAGTCCAATGCAGCCCTACAAACTCTGCAGCTTGCCCTACGTCATGGGTTACACGTACAGCTAGTGCACGAAATAAGGAACGCTCATCATCAAGCTCTCAAGAAAGGACGCGACATTGTATTTCAATTGGTGCCGATAAATTGCGGAATTGTCGGCAGTGACAGCGCAGATGGAGCGGCGCGCTTGGATCAACAAAATCATCAGCGGGTTTCTACACCACTATTAAGAACGAATGCTGCGCGGCAACTTCAATCACTTGCTCGCCAGATCACACTTCTACGATGGAATTCACCGGGTTTAACCAACTCACGCTTGCACTCTCTCGACCCTAACTTGCGACTTCGCCTATCACCTGAACTCTCCCGTCGCGAAACAACTTTATTGGGTCGCATGTGGACCCGCCGTGGTTTATCAGTGGCTAAGGTGTTGGGCTGCTGAGCACGAGGTCGTGGGATCGAACCCCGGCCACGGCGGCCGCATTTCGATGGGGGCGAAATGCGAAACACCCGTGTACTTAGATTTAGCTGCAGGTTAAAGAAACCCAGGTGGTACAAATTTCCGGAGTCCCCCACTACGGCGTGCCTCATAATCAGATCGTGGTTTTGGCACGTAAAACCCCATAATTTGAGTCGCATATGGTTGGGCGTCTCATTCACGAACCCCTATTTGTTCCTATAGGGATAGCCAACAATTTGTGTGGGTGCGATGAGACTCTGGAGCACCTTCTATGTCACTGTCCATCCTTTGACACTCAACGACGCACTCTCCAAGCTAAACTAAACCTGATAGATAACAAAGCGCTCGCGAATGTAAAGATCCTTGGGCCATGGCCTATGGTTTCTTGCATTCCAAAGGGCACAAAAGCCCTTCTGGAGTTCGTGACAGAGGAGATTCTTCATTCTATGATTTTTCTTTTCACTCCTTATCTATTCTCCCCTTTTTCCCTCCCAAAGTGTAGGGCAGTCAACCGGGCACTTGCTTGGTTAACCTCCCTACCTTTCCCTCTTCGTTTCTTTCTCTCTTTGCGGGAAGGCGAAACATGATTTCGAAGGCTTGCACGAAAGCGGTGGCTTCAGCGTAGCGGTCACATTCATCCCTACACTATGTAGCTAACCCTGTACTATATAACTTAAGTGTTAATGAGCAACTGCACGGCAGATACGCTGCCATGCCATGTGTTTAAAGCAACTGCGCTCTGCTGTTCGAAAGAATGCAGTATGAAAGCGAATCTTACTTGAGAGCATCTGCTGCATATGGGCAAATATTCTTCGCGTTGCCAGCAAGCGCTACGACTGTAATGCCCATCGGAATCTTTTTCTGCTTATTTACTAATTCCTTCAATGCCTGAAAGTAAGAACACAAGAAAATGTGTGAATGTTCAACGTAACTCTGCTTACATTCATCTGACGTTAATGCATTTATATTGTTTTATTTATTGAACTCTCAGGGCCGAAGCATTACAGAGGGGAGTGGTAACAAAGAATGCACAAAGCAAGAACAGCACATCAAATCATGAAACACACAACCCACTCAGAGATTAACATAAATTCTAAAAAGTATACCACTAGGTAAAAAGAAATGCAAGGTGGAACAACAGACAACCAATAAAGTAAAGATTGTTACTGTTAGGTGCCGTCAGCTTAAGTGCTTTTGAAAAGTTCGCCGTTTATTATATCTGCAGCGAACGGAGTAAGGTGGTTCCACTCTTCATAAACCCTTGGAAAGAATGAGTTGCGGAAAGTGGAACCACTAGAAAAAGAGGCCGCGACCTTATGTCTGTAGTCAACGCGTGATGAGACATACTTGCAAGGAGATTATAATTAGTGGTGTAGTGAACGATCATGAAATATGCGGTGAAAATGGCCCTAACGGAAAACCATACGGCAAGATGCGAGCAATGGTAGTTGAAGGCTGCTTTTCAATTCCGCCACACTTGGTGCTCGAGCATAGTTAGACATGATGAAACGCGCCGAGTTATTCTGGACCATTTCGAGTGTGTGAATTTGATTGTTGTTATCAGCTAGGATCCCTAACTGAGGTACGTATTCCAGCTTCGAATGGGTTAGTGTTTTATGAAGCGATATTTTAAGAGCCTGAGAAGCACGCGAAAAGTTATTTTTTCGAAATATTACACAGTCGTCCACAAAAAAAATGAATATGAGAAGTCGTTGATGTAGATTAGGTGGAGGGGTGGGCTAATACATATCCTTGTGGTGCACCTGTGAAAAGCGGACTAGGAGAATATTATTAGTAGGGACAAACATGCAACGATAGAGTAAGCTTGTTTGTTTTGTTTTTTACTCTCCCAAACAGTCTTCCTACGTCACCTGGAGCGAGGGTTCTGTACTGGGACCTATCTTATTATTTATCTATAATAACGACATACATCTAGGTATTACTTCATCCTTACGGTTATTTCTAGACGACTACAGACAAATTGCCTGTGAGCAAGACGCTACAGTGCTTCAGAACGACTTGGAGAAAGTACATGACTGCTTTAACCAATGGAACATGTGGCCGAACACTAAAAAGTGTGTTCATATGTGTTTGACTAGGAAAAGAAAGCCACTCATACACGACTAGAGTATTACCAAGGATGTGGTTACCACAGTCGATAATTTAAAATATTTAGGTGTCACGTTTTCGGCTAGTTTTTCATGGAATGCACATTTCAATGAAATAATAGCGAAAGCGGGCAGGGCGTCGAACTTTCTTCAGCGAAACTTAAGATATCGCGAGTCTGAGCTAAAACGGAATGCGTTTACAACATGTCTAAGGCCGACAGACACTAGTGTAAGCCTGCCCTGTACGGGATTCATCTCAAACCAATTTGAATTCGTAAATAGAATGTATTCAAAGCAGAGCTGCGAGGTTTGTCCTGGGCAGGTATAGAAGAACTAAGTATGTTACCATGATGAAGCAAGAATGGAGTGGCGAATCGCTGTATTTACGGCAAAGGAAACTAAAGTTAAAGTTCTTTCAGCTCTCTCACAATAAAGTTCGAATTAATAAGGAAACTTACCTAAAGAAACCGTTTTAAATTTCCAATCGCGACGACCGTACCCTAAACATACGTGAATACCGGCCCAGGACGTGCCTGTTTGCTGGTTCCTTTTTTTCCAACGTCAACGAAATGCAACATGCTGCTTGAAGATGAAGTACGTTGCCAAAATGAAGAGTTTTTTCTATAAACGTGCTGTAATCCACTTCGGTGTAGCGACCAACGGCAATGCGGGTTCATTCTTGAATAACGAATAAAGAAAAAATATCACTATTCAGACAAATAAGTCATTGTTCGCACGTCAGTTCGTTATATTAGGTCTTATTAAGAACAGCGAACTAATTTGCTTCTCATTAATAACTTTAATCCACATATTTAAATTTCTAAACGAAATACGAACAGTCGTAAAATAGTATCAGTCTAACATAAATCCTTGAACTATAGCGATAGATTTAATTCGAACATATCTCCTGAAAACTGATGGATGGTGGATTTGTTATTTCGTAAATATTTTTATTGCTTCAAATACAGAACATAAACTACGATTGATTTCTATGTGCACTGTAAATTTCTAACAATACGCTGATACCTTAATGCAGCCAGTGACCGAGTTTGGAAGAAACCATAACGGCTAAGAAACGCAGGTATACTTCAGAACAGTTTCCGCTTGCAGCTGTTGTGAAGTGTAGCATATTCTACTGGACGTTTTATTTCCTGTTCGAGTACGAGTAAACACCGCCACACGATTAATATTTACCTCGACAAACAAGAAACTCTTCATGTGTTCGGATGGTGATGTCCAAACGCTACCGTCCTTTCCCTGAAAATGGTCCTAAGTGCCCTTCGCTTTATACCGGGTGCGACGCGAGAAATTTGCCTTTTCCATCAAAAGAAATTTATAGAAGACTACCTGTCACAGAAATTCTCATACCTGACCCAAGCTTCCTTGTATTTATTTTGTCAAGCACTATTTTTGACTTTACCACGGCATATGCTTGGTAAGGTCGATTTATGTTTCGGCGCTCTTGAACCGCCTGTACCCCGTAGACGTCCATATATAAAGTGTGATGCGATCCCTGATTCCGCCTACATTCTCGCCATCAGTGCGATGTTACACTTCGCAAACAGAATTAAGCCTGAACAGGAGAGTTAATCGCTTGCTTTAAAGAGAATTTCTACAAAGAAGTAAACTTCACTTCAATACATTGGGCACAAAATTTGCTCCATTTCTGATGGTAGATGTTCAGGGAGTATCAAAGTGTTATAATCTAACCTCTTGCCCTTGCACAGAGTGAAAGTATGACTCGTTTATTTAAAACTTCCGTCAGGAGGCGAGTAAATTTGGCCGTCTCGTGTATACGAGTGAACTGAACTCACAGGGAGAAATTCTTTTCAAAAGAAATGCTCTACTCACATCCTGGCTCATTTCTCTTTACGGGGTATATTATCTAACTGAGAACCAGAATGCCAGGGGCAATATGGAATCATGCCTTCTATCAGCAAGGGTGCGTGTTACTCAGGTACCCAATATATGGCAAAGGAGTATTGTATTCAGTATTTGATAGCTTATGTAAATTTCATCCACGTATAAAAAAAGAACGCGCTAATTCGCTTAGCCTTCCCGTCCAACACCATAAAAAGAAAGGTTGAGCTTTATTGTGGTCTGAACAACAACATTTCCCTCGGGCAATATTGAGACAGCTTTGCGAAAAGATAAAAATCTACCGTATTCAAGTATATGACGTCCTTGCGCTAAAAGAAATATTTATAAAAACTAACTTAACGAAGGAATAAATAGTGTATAGAATAATATATGTGGAACGTATACTGGTCTGTCTTCTGGAAATTGTATTTTGATAAAAAATGCGTTTCTGACATCGTTCACGTGAATCGTCCGATGTGTTTATTTTCATTTAGGCCAATAATGCGCGAGCCTTCTGAATATTCTCGTAATATGTTTCTTGCGTGCAGTGCTACGAACGTAGCCTGTGTGTAAGTCACCATAACCTGCTTCATGGACAGGAATGCCGCATGATTGGTCCCCGTATTGGGTTTAGGAAAAAGGAAATGCGCTGATCGCAATGGAGAAGGCCATGGCGTTTTTGAGTATGCTCAGCAACAGAAGGAAAAGCAGCATGAGCGTGCGTGTTAACAACATGAACAGGAAACGCAATTTTGGAGTTGAAAAAGCTAGCCGAGATGGGCGCGGGCTCACGTGATGTCACGATCGAGTACATCCGGATCGGCGTCATCCGACTCACCTTGCTCCAGGCCTAGACAGATTTGCCGTAGCAAATGGATGGCCCCTTCCTCTGAGCGCAGGGATGACCTAGATGGGTATTTGGATCGGTTTGAGAAGATCGCAGTCGGGCAAGGTTGGGAGACGAACGAGTGGGCCAGCGCCCTGAGTCTGTGTTTAGTAGGGGAGCTTTGAGTGTATGGCGAGCCGTCAGCGTCTCGACGACGAGGACGATGTTGTGCCTCGGCTGCTCCGTACGTTCGAGCTGAGCGCGAGAGTAGAACGGCGACAAGACGGCAAGGACGGCGTTAAGAGCAACAGCGTCTTTGATAGTGTATAACTAAATGTGGGCAACCAAACGCCATCACGTCTTCCCACAAGTGGTGACCCTGGGCTTCCGACGCCAACGCGCCACCTGCTCGTTTCTTCGCCAACGCACCGAGTGTCCACGGTAAACACCTTCAGCCTCGTTCATTCCGGCTGATCATGGACACCACATCCAACAGCGACGTCACACCGAATCCCACGGTACCCGAACCTGTCGTCGCTACTCTCAAGCTACCAGAGGTTTGGCAGTCGGACTCAGAACTCTGGTTTCTGAGCGTTGAGCTTCTCTTCCGACGACATCGAATAACATCGCAAACGGCAAGGTACGACTACGTCATCGGTGCTTTACCACCTTCTGTCATCGCCATCGTAAGGGACAATCTGCGCTCTCCGCCTCCTGACACACCCTACAACACTCTTAAAACAGAGCTTATACGCCGGGCAACCAAGTCGGAACAGCGTAGGCTGCAGCAGCTACTCGCCGCGAAGGAGCTCGGTGACCGAAAGCCCACGGAGCTTCTGCGTCGCATGCGCCATCTGATTGGGGACCAGTCTGCTGCATTGGACGCATCCATTCTACGGGAGATCTTCCTACAGCGACTGCCACAGCAGGTGCAGATGATCTTGAGCATGTCCTCCACAGAAACCCTCAACTCACTGGCACAGATGGCTGACAAAATTATGGATGTCGGCACCCCGGCCATATCTGGAATCAAGAGACAACGTGACTTTTCCCTCTTTGCGCCGGTCCGCGACGACCGCTTGGACCGACTCCTTCAAGCTAACGAGGAGCTCAACCGCAAAGTGGACCAGCTGGCCGCTGAACTCAGCTCGCTCAAAGCAGACCACCGAGGCAGTGCGTCACGACAGCGACGCCAAAGCCGCGGCAGATCACCAAGTCTGCCTCGCAGCGTCTGCTGGTACCACCACCGATACGGAGCACGCGCTCGTCAGTGAAATCAGCCATGCCAGTTTGCGGGAAACGCACGGGCCACGCACTGACGGTGGCCAGTGTTTCAGGCCGGACATACAGCCGCCTATTCCTCGTCAGTGATCGCGTCAGGAAAGTCCGGTACCTCATCGACGCAGGTGCCGAAGTGTGTGTCGTTCTTCCTACGCTGGAGGACCACCGACGACGTCAGACCACGCCGCCTGTCACTGCTGTCAATGGTTCAACCATAAGGACCTTCAGACACAGCTCCGTCACGCTTGACATTGGCTTGAGACGCACGTTTCGATGGGTTTTCTTAGTCGCTGACGTACGTGTACCAATAATCGGTGCAGATTTTCTTTGGCATTTTAAGCTTGTGGTAGACCTACCACATAGCCGTCTCCTGGATTCTGAGACCCACCTAACAGTTCAAGGCGTGACATCAAGTTTACCACCTTTGCGTCTCGTGCAAGCTCATGCCGAAGTCTGCCCGCCGTGGTCTAAACTTCTGGAAGAATTTTCCGATCTCTTCCGTGCTCCATCTCTTGAAACCCGGTACGCAACCATGTCACTCACCACATTGTGACAGTAGGAGCGCCGGTGTTTGCACGTGCTCGTCGTCTCGCTCCTCACTGTTACAAGATCGCAACGCAAGAATTCGAGCATATGCTTGAGCTCGGATACGTCCGCCCCTCTTCTGGTGCGCGGTCATCACCGCTACACATGGTCCCCAAGTCATCAGGTGACTGGAGACCGTGCGGTGACTATCGCGCCCTCAACAAAGTGACGGTACCGGACCGCTACCCGATACCATGAATCCAGGACTTACGGCATTGCTGCACGGTTGCACTGTATTCAGCAAGATCGACTTAGTAAAGGCATACCACCAAATACCTGTCGAGCCTTCCGACGTACCAAAGACTGCCATAATAACACCTTTTGGCAGGTTTGAATACATACGTATGCCGTTTGGTCTACGAAACGCTGCACAAACCTTTCAACGGTTCGTGGACCAGGTTCTTCGTGGTTTGACGTGCTGCTTCGCGTACATCGACGACATCCTCGTCTTCAGCACCTCAGAAGCGGATCACGAACTTCACCTGCGTCAGGTTTTCGCGCGGCTCCGCAAGTACGGACTAGTCGTCAACAGACCGAAGAGCGAGTTCGGAGTTTCTTCACTGGACTTCCTTGCCCATCGCGTGGATTCCTGTGGGATATCTCCACCAGCCGCGCGCGTGGAAGCTATACTACAGTTTCCACGACCAACAACTACGAAGAAACTGTGTGAATTCCTCGGGCTTGCCAACTATTACCGGCGGTTTATTCCCCACTGCGCTGCTATCTTGCAACCGCTGCATGCACTTCTGTCCGGTGAAACGAAGCCAAACGCTTCCATCTCCTGGACAGGCGACGCCGAGACAGCTTTCAGCTTCATTAAGGAAGCGCTCGCCAACGCAACACTCCTCGCGCACCCAAAGTGCGACGCCAGCACGTCACTCACCGTGGATGCCTCGGACGTCGCCATTGGAGCAGTCCTGCAGCAGTTAGTCGATGGAGTTTGGCAGCCGATCGCTTTCTTCTCCCGGAAGCTCTCACAGACCGAACGCCGTTACAGCCCATTTGGTCGCGAACTGCTGGGGGCCTATTTGGCTTTCAAGAATTTTCGCCACTTCCTCGAAGGTCGGCAATTGCATATCCTCACCGACCACAAGCCGCTCACGTGTCTTTCGACCGCTACCAACTCTTCCCACACTCCACGTGAGATCCGCAAACCTGCCTATATATCAGAGTTTACCAGCGATATCCGACACATCAGTGGCAAAGACAATCCTGTTGCTGACGCACTATCCCGAATAGAAATCAATGCAACAGTGGATGAGCGCCCGCCAGTCGATTTTATTGCGATAGCAATTATATGGACACTTAAACCGGATTTCTGCCGTCGGCGTCGCCGTCGCCGTCGCCGTGAGGTTCCGTATAGATAAAATCTTCGCCGCGCGCCGTATGCCCCAGAGGCACCGTGCGGGGACGCGCGCTATCACGGAGAGCAAACGCACTCAATCTCCCACGCGCAAGCAAGGAAGCGGAAAGCCAGCGCCGGAGGGAGCAGGGGGGGGGGGGGGGGCACTTCTCTGCCAACAACCGCGCTCGTCGCTCGTCCGCACAGTCTCTTATCTCTCCCACGCGCAAGCAAGGAAGCGGGAATCCAGCGCCGGAAGAAGCGGGGAGGGGGGGGCGCACTTCTACGCTGCCAACAACCGCGCTCGTCGTTCGTTCGACCGCACCGTCTCTTATCTGCACACGGCTCTGACCTTTATGCGCCGTGCATTCGCCGCTCAGTTTCCGTTGAAGCGATAGACCGCACGTACCTTCGCCCGCTGCTGCGGCGTATATATGCGCTTGCTGCCAGCGTTTTGACAGTCGTTGTCTGCAGTCATTCAGTGTGATCTATTCATCTTTGTTTGTGCGCGCTCACACCACGCTTGTTATTGCGATAGCAATTATATGGACACTTCAACCGGATTTCTGCCGTCGGCGTCGCCGTCGTCGTCGCCGTCGCCGTGAGGTTCCCTATAGATAAAATCTTCGCCGCGCGCCGTATGCCCGAGCGGAAGCGTGCGGGGACGCGCGCTATCACGCAGAGCGAACGCACTCAATCTCCCACGCGCAAGCAAGGAAGCAGGAAGCCAGCGCCGGAGGGAGCGGGGGGGGGGGGCGCACTTCTCTGCCAACAACCGCGCTCGTCGCTCGCTCGCACCGTCTCTTATCTCCACACGGCTCTGGCCTTTATGTGCCGTGCATTCGCCGCTCAGTTTCCGTTGAAGCGATAGACCGCACGTACCTTCGCCCGCTGCGGCGTATGCTTGCTGCCAGCGTTCTGACAGTCGTTGTCTGCTGTCATTCAGTGTGATCTCTTCGTGTTTGTTTGTGCGCGCTCACACCGCGCTTGTTCATTCAGTTCGTAATAGTCGGGCCACATTTTCCAACGCACGCTACACATGCAATGCTGCCCGGATCGGCAGTGCAGCGCTACAGGTGTGTCCCTTCGCACGCGCTGCCCACGGGAAGCGCTTCTCATCGACACAACCGTTTCACACGCGCCTTCTCGTGGTCATCGAGTCTCTCTTCATGTCGGTCTACTTACGCCGCAGCACACCTGCTTACTTAATCAGCTCATGTTTACTACAATTCATATTGCTACCAAAGCCGCTCACCCTACTTCGTATGACATTGCTGCGTTGCTATCGCATTCATTGCTTCGCCCTTAGGGCGAAACTGTGACATTTCTTCAATCAGTTAGTAATAGTCGGGCGACATTTTCCAACGCACGCTACACATGCAATGCTGCCCGGGTCGGCAGTGCAGCGCTACAGGTGTGTCCCTTCGCACGCGCTGCCCACGGGAAGCGCTTCTCATCAACACCACCGTTTCACACGCGCCTTCTCGTGGTCATCGAGTCTCGCTTCATGTCGGTCTACTTGCGCCGCAGCACACCTGCTTACTTAATCAGCTCATGTTTACTACAATTCATATTGCTACCAAAGCCGCTCACCTTAATTCGTATGACATTGCTGTGGTGCTATCGCATTCATCGCTTCGCCCTTAGGGCGAAACTGTGACTTTTTTTAGCCATGGTTACTTCACAACGCGAGGAGAGCGAACTTCAAGTTCTACGACTCCAAGAGAACTCCCTCAAGTTCGGAGATGTCCAACTTCCAGGCTGTGCAATTCCACTCATTTGCGACACCTCTACGGGACGTCCTCGCCCGTACGTTCCAGCGCCATTTCGCTGCAGCATCTTCAACGCCTTGCATTCCTTGTCGCACCCCGGCATACGTGCGACTCAACGCCTCGTCACAGAGCGATATCTATGGCCATGAATGAACATCGACGTCCGTCGCTGGACGCGTGCTTGCCTCAAATGCCAGCAAACCAAAGTCCAGCGTAACACAGTAAGCCCACTGGGTACCTTTACGGCTCCAGACTCATGGTTCAGTCACGTGCACCTGGACCTCGTAGGCCCTTTGCCCCCATCGAACAACAGCCGGTATATGTTAACGTGCGTTGACCGGTTCACGCGGTGGCCTGAGGCAATACCGCTGACCGACATCACGGCAGAGTCAGTTGCCCGCGGACTCATCAGCGTGTGGATAAGCCGTTACGGAGTTCCCAAGACCATCACAACAGATAGAGGTCGTCAATTTGACTCCGCGCTCTTCCGCACTTTGTCCCGGATGCTTGGTGTCAACCACATCAAGACGACGGCCTACCACCCGATGTCGAACGGCATGGTTGAGAAATTTCACCGCCAATTCAAAGCCTCGCTCATGCTCACGATCACTGATACCCTGGACGGAGCGACTACCACTCGTCCTCCTCGCCCTTCGCAGCACGATACGTACGGACGCGTGCTACTGCTCAGCTGAGCTTGTTTTTGGCACGACCTTAAGGCTTCCTGGCCAGTTTTTCGAGGCGTCACCGATACCACCACTGGACGCTGCCGATTATGCCAGCCGCGTCGGGAATGCGGTGAGAGACGTGTCTCCTATTCTGCCGCGTCAACACTCACGCCCATCTTTCACCAGTCCTGCTCTCCACGATTGTACACACGTATTCGTACAGCACGATGCAGTCAGACCACCACTGCAGCCGCCTTACGACGGGCCCTTTAAAGTCGTCAAGCGTTGCCCGAAGCATTTCGTCCTGCTTCTTAATGGACGCGAAGACAGTGTCTCCGTTGACCACATTAAGCTGGCCTTCCTTCGACACCGACACCGTTCCTGAAGACGACAGGCCATCCGCAAACACCAGACGAACGCGCTTCGCAACAGCAGAACCTGCCAGCTGCTCATAGAGATCGCTCCTTCCCACACTGGCTACCTCGCTAGAAGGGGGGGCCCTATGGCGAGCCGTCAGCGTCTCGACGACGACGACGATGTTGCGGCTCGGCTGCTCCACACGTTCGAGCTGAGCGCGAGAGTAGAACACGTTAAGGCGGCAAGAACGGCGGCAAGAGCAACAGCGTCTTTGATAGTGTATAAATAAATGTGCGCAACCAAACGCCATCACGTCTTCCCACAAGTGTGTTTGGCCGGATGCCAGCAGAGGGATCGCTAGAGTGTGAAGTAAAAAAAGAAACTTTATTGCAGAGGTTCACGTTCACCGCTGAAGGTTTTCGGGAAAAGTTTAAGATCGTGCAAGCCAGAAGATTCAGAAACGGGAAAGCAGTTTGCATACCATCTGACAAACTATTTCGAGAGGTGGATAGAGCTGTCAGAAATGAAAAAAAAGCATATGAAGCAGTTCGCGACAACGTTGTGAGTGAGTAGTTCCTCGCCAGATGTAGCAATGGTTTGGCCATATTTCTGAAAGAGAGAAAATTGCAGACTGTGGAGGAGATGGCAGAACAAACAGGCCAGTTTGTAAAGGCGCAGGGATTGACAAATTTGGGAAACGGTGTTAGAGATGCTCCCACTTCCGAGGAAGATGAGCTGAGAGAGAGACCCCAAATGGGTGGGCGCAGGGCACAGCAGAGATGTTTCCTCTGTGACCGTCCCGGTCATCAGGTAATTCATTGTCGTGCGGGAAGTGATGACCAACGTGAACGGAGATATTGCGAATTTTGTAACAAGAACGGACACAAAACTGACGAATGCATACGCAGACCACGAGAAGAACTGTCAGCGGTTATAGCCCCTAGTGACACTAGCGAAGCTCACAGGTCCAAAGAAAAGGAGAGATTAGAGATTATAAGTATAGCCATTGTCGGGAGGAAAGAACGAGATATGCCAGTGGTAGAAGGTAAAGTAGAACTCCTGTTATACTGCTCTTCTATGCTAACACACCTGCTTTTCATCTTCATCTCAGCTTCACTCTTTCATTTTCGATGCCTGTGCTCCTTCTTGCAGCATCTTGATATCTATCACTAGGAACTGTATCTTCTCATAAGCTTTCTTAGCTGCAGCATGTTCTGCTAATTGAGCAGCCTCGACACGTTTCCTTTCATCCTCAATTAGTTTGAGGCCCTGCTCCTTGTTGAGCTAATATCGAATAAAGCTAATATCTTGTCCCAGTGGATCTCTAGACCACCAAGATCAGTTACAGGGCCGGAATAGAATCCTGCCAGACTTGCCAATGCTGGTCACAGATTTCGGGGTCGTGGTTGTTTAGGAGATGGACTCAGACATGTATGACGGCACGGCACACATAATTTAATGAAAGTAAGCGAAACGAAAGATTCCCCAGGAAACTAAACTAATAATAATAAACACACCAATATGCGTAACACATACACGCGGCTCTAAATTGTACACAACACTAGCAAATAATTAGGCTGCCCTTATAACCAGTGGGGTAGCCAGAAACTTTGTTCGGGGGGGGGGGCTCAGGTTGCAGCACGGCCTCCTCCTTCTAGAATTTGTCGAGGGATCAAATACATGCATAACTGCTTTGCTAATGTCATTGTTTATTAGATGCTGCAAACGAATTATTGAATGCTACGCACTGTCAAGCAAAAAAAAAAGTATTTTTTCATAAAAGAATGTATTCGTATGTCCCAAACATTGTGGCAGAAATAACTGATAGAAATGCTGCCGCGTTTTTTTTTGTCTATTTAATAAGAAAATATCACACGAACTTTAGAACTACATCAGTTCGAAAGCAGCAAAGCAGTGCATGCAGCTGATATAAAAAACGTAAAGGCCATGAAATGAATAAGTTGAGGACAAATATTTTGGTGAATCTTTGTCATTGAAGAACCTTGTTTACATTTTTGCACATATGCAACGGCCAGGAAAAACCTCAATGGCGCTGTCCCTCGTTGCAATAGATTCCACAGGAGCAGCTGTTACCGGTCGTGTATTGTAATTACACCGAGATTATACTCGCAACAGTGAGTGCAAATAAAACGTAGGAGTTCTGCAAAATATACATTAGAAATGCGAAGATAGAATAGAATATACAAATGCGAAGATACAACTCGCCAAAATGCAAAAAAAAAATAGTCGCTGGAAACAAAGTTCACTGCTCGTATACACCAAACCTCGCAACAAGATATTTAAATATACGTCTGAGTCTCCCATAAATCTACGTATTTAAGCAAACGTCACTGTATATGATGCGTCAACAAGACAAATAAACATGTTGCGCAGTCACAGATAGTAAACTTTGTGCACATAAAGACAGACGATCCAGGCAAGAACAAAACTATGATCGCAGAAATCGTGATATGTACTTGGGCCATGCGGCGGTCGCGACAGCACCATTTGGACAGGATAATAGAGGAATCATGCAGAAATCAGTACGAAAATGTGTAATTTAACTACCTGCATAACGGCAACAAATATTCTGCACCCAAAATTAAAGAAGGGTATTGCTATAGTTCCAAACAGAAGTAAAAGCAGGTAGCTGAAAGGGAAAGAAAAGGCCAAACGAAAGCCATAGATGATGCGGCAAGTTGAACTATCCAATATCCGAGTGTGTTTGTTGGGAAACGCCGCGAGGGCCGGGCTTTCAATGAACAAGGTCGGTCAAAATTGGTTATTGATGTCCTCGTAATTTTCGTATTCGCATGATAATTTTGATCATGATGCTAACTGCTAGAATAAACGGCTAAAATTACTGCGGTTTTAGAAGCTAACAAACAGTCATATGTTTTCATAATTACGAGCTTATGGACCTCAAGGAACAGAGAGCTTTTTACTTGCATTGATTTTTGCTGTTTCGCTATCTAAAGGACGAACTTCTCTCGGAGGGGAAGTTGAGCGAAGCGGTAAATGACTTCGGACACGTTGATGCCGACGTCTCTGTGAAGCGCCAGCCTAACCATGTGTTCCACAGACATTGTAGAGAGCAAGTAGTTTTTTAGTAAACACTTGTTCAAAAATATCCTCTCTGCGCTGGCAGTGGTCACTGGAAGGGTGACTAGAATCTGCAGCAGTTTGTACACCTTTACATAGAACCTGCAGTAGCAAAGAGACAGGGTATCAATTCCGGATCTAAAACCTAAAACACTCCCTCCTTGCTTAGGTACCTTGGTATCCTTGCTTAGGTACCTTGCACAAACAGTGGACTGTTCGATTCCAGCATGACCGTCGTTTCGTCAGGAAGTATGGAGAAGCAGTCTGCTTTTGCAACTAGGCTTTCTTTGGTAATTTCACCACAAATTTCTATAATTTCTATAATTTGGTTTCGTGCATCTGGGCTTAAATACGAGGCCTTACTGGGGCAACTTTACAAATTCTTCCTCAGATATGTATCTTAACAATCACCTCGCATGCGAAGAAGCGCTCTGAAAATGCCTGTATTTTCAGCGGGGCAATGCTTAAATCCATAGGGCCACTGTCCCTGTGGCCACGGAGAGCCAGACCTTGTCGCCCGCAAAATGAATATCCTCAATAATAGGCTATTTAGTTTCTTATGTTTTCTCACATTTTACTTTGCCTGCCCTAGTTTGGCTGATCAATCACATTGGGCGCGCTTCCTGAACATGTTTGGAGAAAATTATCAGCTGCTAGCTCACAGTCACGGTGATATTTAGTATTTTCGTGTGTGTGGAAGATTGCGAGCGCGTGCTTTCATTTCTGGAACGGCTTAGACACGAAGGCTCCAGTGCACGCATGTTGGCCCAAGTTTATAAGAGCGTTAACCCCATAAAGTTCCAGAATTGAAAATCTTGTAAAGCACACCTTTGGAAATGTCAGTGCACCTTTCGCGTCAAAAGTTTATGAGAACTTTATACCCATAAAGTATCGTTATAAAAATCCATGCGCTCTGTAGATCCTGCGGCCGCTGCGAAATGCCGCAACGCGCCCGCTCGCTATCAAAAAGCCCTTGAAAGTTTGTGTTCGGATGGGGCTTCTTGCGTTACGTGACTCCAGGTGCAAGGGCGTTGCCACGAAATCGAGCCCGAGTTCAGAATGTTCATGCCGAAATGTCTTGTCGAGTGTGAAAAAGACATTGTAGACACAATCCAGAATGATTCCCGGCGTCGGTGGTAGTTTTGGTCGGCGGTGCATGCCGGCACGAAAAAATTTCGGGGGGGAGGGGCTGAAGCCCCATGAGCCCCCCCCCCCCCCCCCCCGCTCAACTGGCTACGCCCCTGCTTATAACCCGTCTTAGTGCCCGACACTGCTAGCAGCGTGGCAACTCTAGCCTAGCTGGATGTATCGCTGCTTGAATAGAAAGTTCTCACGTTTTCGTAGTCGACTCTTGCGGTTTCCCCGTCTAAGTCGCGCCTCGGCCAGGGTCGTAGTACCCGACGCTACTGTCAAAGTCGTAGCCGGTGTAGCAGCCTGAATGTCCCGGTCGTTGTCGATGACGTGGCAGTGCGGCTCGGCAAGTTAGGCCTAGCGATGGGTTCGGCCGCCGCTCCGTTCGGTACCTGGCTCAACTGACAACGAGGTGCCCTGGGGACTGTCTTCCAGGCTACCGCTGGCTTGCCTTCGAAGGGGGATTGCTGCTGGGGTGCCCTGAACAACCTTGAGAGGCTGCAGCAAGCCCGAGCAGCCTCGCTCGAACGTCGCCGAGGTCGACGGCCACGCCTTGGACTGCCAGTGTGACGGGCCCCGCAGCCGAACACCCGCTGCGCCCGTCGCCAGTGCAATGCTGGCGAGGTGACCTTCTCCGACCGGAGCCACGCAGACAATGCCAGCTCAGCGCTGCCTTTTTCCCTCAATAACTTCTCCGATCACGCGCCTCGACCGCTCGTGCTACATGGAACATTGCGTGCTCTTCATTGTCGTCGTTCTTCTTCGGAAAGCTGTCGCTTACTCATGAAATTGACCCCCGTTTGATGATAAAAACTTTTATTGAAAATAAGAAAGTAAACCTTGGGTTACGGGAAGATATGGTCAGGTCCCTAGTCCGGGACACCGTTGGCAAAAGCCGCTGCCCGTGCTCTTTCGATGAGGGTTCGTTGCTCCTCGAGGTCCGAGCTAGACAGGGTCGCCTCCCAGTCCTCCCACGTTGGCTGATTTATTATGGCAATACTGCTATTTTTCTGACAAGCCCATACCATATGGTATAAGTCTGCCTTTTGGCCACAAAATTTGCACTGCGCCGAAAAAGACTCGGGCTCTATGGCGTGAAGCCTAGATGGATTATTAAAAGACATAGTTTGTAGCCGACGGAGGTGACACTCTTCTGATTTATTAAGACCCCTAGCGGGCCCCGGCAGTGTCTGCCTCTCAAGGCGCAGATGCTGTAGTATCTCTGAGTATGTTGTTAACGGAGAGGGGGAGACAAAGTCAGCAAAGGAGGACGTAGAAGGATCCCGGGGAAGAAAAGCTCGGGCTGAAGCATGTGCACGCTCGTTTCCCTCAACCCCCTCGTGACCTGGTACCCATATCAGCTGCTTAGGTGCAGCGCGAGTCTTAGCTTGACTAAGAATTTTGCATGCCAGCGGCGTGATGCTACCATGCATATAGTTTCTATAAGCCGCCTGCGAATCTGTAATAATGTATTCTGACGCGGAGTGTGTCGCGGCTAGGGCTATCGCCACTTCCTCCACAGCCAAGGTTTCCCTGTCACGAACTGAAAGCCCGTCTACAACCTGCATTTGGTGCACCACTGAGATTGTCGATATCCCCTTCACAGGGCCCGCAGCGTCCACGAAGAAGGCTCCTTCTGTTCTGCAATAGCACTTGTTCATCATCTTGCTCCTCGCCACTCTTCTGGCCTGATGATGCTCCGGGTGCATGTATTTAGGAAGAGGAAGCGTGAGGAATTTGTTCCGCCACTACCGAGCAATATCTTGTCGTCCAGCCACTTGTTGCGGAAAGCAGATGTTCAAATCCTCAAAGACCTTTCGGCCTGTCTTGGTTGTGGCTAATCGCATTACCTGGCTTGTAAGATGGGCGCTAATCAATTCATCAGCCGTATTGTGTACTCCAAGTTGTAGCAGACGCTCCGTAGATGTTTTCATGGGCAGACCGAGCGCCTTTTTATAAGCCGTTCGAATGATAACGTCCATGTGGTTTAGATCGCTTTTCCTTATCCGAAGGTACGGGGACACGTACACATTCGGAGAGGAT
>NC_051161.1:56452860-56509066 GCF_013339745.2 Dermacentor silvarum
CGAACAAATGCTTAAGGAGGAGGCTGCGCTGTAACCTGAGCCTCCCCCCCCCCCCCCCGAACAATATTTCTGGCTACGCCACTGGATGAGCCGTTGCACCATTCTGAGCAATATTTCGTCAGGTTTTACGTTAAAAAATTGAATATCTGAACATTCAGTGTGCGTACATATACTCAACGCACATTAGTACACAAAGGAAGGTTTTATTCTAAGTACCGCCCAAGTGATCGTTCTTGTCGAAAAGTGTCTTTTCAGCCAATACCTTCACAAAGACATGGAAGGTTTAAAGAATGCCATCGCTCACCTTCATATCGGTAAGTAACTCTCTCAGTATAGCTTCGTTCAGCGGTTTCTGCTTAAAGCTGATAACACCAAAGTTCGTGTTGTGAGGCTCCATAAACTCCCAAAACTCGCTCTGTGGATCTTCAACGTCTTCCTTGGCGTCCACAATGGCGCTGAAAAACAAAACACAGTAGTCACGTGTCATTTTGGAGGATCACACATCAGTTTTGAAGCACTTTCTCGCGAGAGGTTGTAATAAGATTTTCATGATCATCATTTCAGTGCATAAACAGCACTGTTTTGCGGTGTTCCCCTGTCGAGTATGCACCGACTAGCCCTAGCCTCTACGTTGTTGCAATGTAATTATGTATATCACCAATCGTCATTATCACTGGCGTATTTATGGCAAGTGCCAAGACGAACGCCATTCCCAGCGCTATCTAAGCAGCCCTGTCTTGCGCCTGATGACCCCATCTTATGCATGCAATCTTCCCAATTTGATCAAATCTATTAACTCTATGCGGCCATCGAATGCGCTTCTCTTGCCAAGACACACATATAGTAACTCTAATAGACCACAGGGAATCAGCGCATTGGTTTTCATGGCTTGACCAACTCCTTTGCTTAGGCATGGTATCTTTAGCTCACTTGAGACGGGCTAAGCGTATGACCGATTTGCCTAATTGTAAGCACTTCCAGAAAAAGCCAGAGCCTTTCCACGACTGTGAAGATGGAAGCCAGCGAAGCTGTGACTATGGTGGGTCTGCGGTAGTGAATATTGCTATAGTGAATTTATATATTCTCGTTATTGACTATATTGAGCGTCTTCGGCATGTTCGTCAAAGAGCAAGGACACCGGCGTCTTGTTCTCGCCCGGCGCGATGGCCAAGTGGTGCGTTTGCTGCGCCAAGTCCGCCTCATCGTCAAAGGCTAGCGTATGAGCCACAGCGTTAATAGTCACCACACACTGCACGACAGCATCAGGATTCTGTGAGATCTCTCCCGCTCCCGCTCTCGGCAGCTCATACCCACATATATATCACGGGTATGAGCCACACGTGATTTCTTGAGCCACACGTGATATCCAATGAGGGTATGCGCCACACATGATTTTATTATCCTTAGTCGTGATGTAACGGATGAGCTTGTGATATTATTGGTGTCATGACCTATCAGTCATGTGAGTCATCTGTTTTGACACCTGTTCTAAGGCACAAATGGCAGAAAACCACCACGAACAGGGAGCCGAAATTGTAGTACACGCTGGTCGGTCTACGGTCGCGTGTCTGCGCGTCTAATGGCATCTAACGGCAGGAGCGCAAACCAAGCGGCGCCAACGAGCCAGCTGCGAAGAAGACGGCGAAGATCAAGATAATGCTGATGATGATAGTTTTTTTTTCTACACGCGGTCACGAAACTGGGAGACCTAGCCTTTAACAGCTTCGCTGTAAAGAAAGTATTTAGGTGAGATCTCGCGTGAACATAAAAATGGCATTCAGTGATTCCACTCCATATCGACAAAACGCAGCGATAGTGAACAACTAAACATGAATCAAAAAGGCCTATAATAAGCTGACTTGTAGATGTGGTCTGAATATAAAAATGATATTCAGTAAATCCACCACATGCCAAGAAAACGTTGCAATAGTTGCCAACGAAACATAAATAGCTAAGACGTAAAATTAGCTGACATCTAGATGTCGCATCGAGATAAGTGTGGTAGTTAGTGATTCGATTTCATGCCATGGAAACGTAGCAACGGTCAGAAACTAAAGATAAATAAAAAAGGTGTATAATTAGCTGACTTGTACACATCACATAGACATAAAAATTACATTCAAATTCTATTTCAAGCAGATATACGGTAGGAATAGTTACCAAATGAACATGAATCAGAAATGCTTATAGTAAGCTGATGTGCCGATGTCGCATGAACATAAAGATCTGCAAGTATATATGTCAAGCCTCATGGGTTCTTTTATCAGATATACGAACAACTGCAAGTGAGCCACTGCAAGTGAGAGTTAGCTGATATTGACAGTGAGCTTGATTTGGCTTTTAAGGGGGGGGGAAGGTTTTTAAAGTGTTTCGGTATACGTCTATGACTTTTTATTTCTTTTAAAGAAAGAGAACGGTTTCACTGCACCTGGGAGTGTTTAGATGTTTTTATTCAAGCAGGGCAGGGTTTCAGTTTCACTCATGAATTGCCTGGCACTGAGGGGTTACAGTTCCTGGATTTCAGGCTAATGTTTAGTGTAGGCCATGTTTGCTGGGAGTACCTCCCACGGGTCAAGAAGGGTCTCCTGCCTTTTGACTCTGCCCACTCTGAAATAGTAAAAAGGGGCATCGCATTACAATGCCTGGATGCTGCGCTCCTTAAGTCATGCCCGCATTCAATGCAGCATAGCTTTGAAAATCAGATTGGTCGCCTATTGGCAGCGGGATTCCCTGAGTTGCTTGTTGGTGCGGTGGCCGAGTCTCTCCTGCAGAGGGTAAAGAACAGAGCTGGAGCGGAAAGGGCGGAGACCCAGCGACAAATGACGAGAGCCTTAGTCATGCCTTATATGCATAAGGTCTCGCACAACCTGATAAAGTTCGCGAACAGGCATCGTATTCCTGTGGTCGTCGCGGCTCCTAATAAGATATCCAGGCTCTGCCCTCGAATTTGCGGTGACAGGAAACGAGGGTGCCAAACCAGCCATGATAGCCGCTTCGTGGGGTGTGCGACAAGAGTGGTATACTCCGTCTCCTTGTTGTGCGGGAAGGTGTACATCGGCCAAACCGAACGGTGTATAAACGACCGGCTCAGGGAGCATGCACTAAAAGTTAAGAAAAACAGAGGACAAGTATGCACATTTGGTTGCCCATATCATCACGTGTGGTTGCGAGGCACGATTTTATGAGACCACTATCCTAGGCAAATCTACAAACTACACGGCTCGAGTGGCTCTAGAAGCATTCTATATCCACAAGAACTCAGATATTTGTATAAGCGAAGCGTCAATTCTTCTGCAGAGGGCCGAACTGAACTATTTGAACTCTGTTGGCTGAGGCAGATAGTAGTTTGAACATATTTTAGATTTGTTTTTATCACCTCGCATGGGAAAGGGGGCGTGACACTGGTGCACGTGGGTCACCTTGTAAATCTGAGAGTTTGTTGATGGAAATAAGCAGTTGGTAGTAGCGCTTGTCAGCGTCTGTCGTGCCTTCATGTGTGTGTGTTTACGTTTTTGCGCTATATCTGAAAGTAACGCCATAGTATATGTAAACTGGTAGCGTAGCTTCCCGAGAAGCCCACATGTCAAGTAAATGACTGGTCGTTGCAACCGTCGCCATCTACGTATGGGGGCGGACAACTAACAGCAAGCGAAAAATAAAAAAAAATTAAAAGTGGCGTCACAACCGAAAATCGCAGTGACGTGAAGATCTTATGCTGAATGGCGCGAATGTTTAAACTTCTTCAGCGTTGGGCGTTTCGACCGCTACGCCAGCAGCAATTTTTTTTTCGAGGCTGAGGCGAACTTGCAACTCACCTTAGGTGAAGCGCGAGTGCCTCATTAAACTATAGGAGTGGCGTATGTCTTAATGTGATCATAATTATGCTGTTGTTGGCGGCAATGGCTCCAGTAGGTTCTTACCATGGTGCGAGAATAAGATGGAAATATATGACAGTGCCAAAGAGGTTTCAAAAGCAACTTGACATTTATTCGTCTAGAATAATGCAACCAATATAGCTGACCAAACAAAACTTGTTCCAAAGTATGAAAAATACCATGGCCAGCACACAATCGTAATGTATAGCAACCTATGCGAAACCTTTTCACAGAATCATTCGCAATTCCGGGCGACGCCATGTATTGATATCCAACAGTTATCAGACACGACAACATTTTCCCACATTATCATTTAGAAAACATTAGACTTACTAATTGTGCTACCCGTCGGACACTCAGAGCCTCTATTACAGAGAGTGAAGTACATAGCGCGACGTTTCTTCGCGGAGCGTTCCGCATTTATCGTCACGACGAGACACAGAGCGTCTGATGCCGTAGCCGTGAACTTGCACGATAACAAAAAACCTGCACTCACACCTTTCACCAGTGATTGCCGTGCACTAAGCCACGCAAAAAGTGAAGTGAAGCGCACACCACACTTTGAACAAACACGCAAAAAAAAAAAAAAAAAAAAAAAACTCGGATGAAACTGCCGCGTTCAAGTGAGCAACGCCATACAGCAGGACATCATGGCTGGTTTTCACAGTCTTGCCTAGGCTTGCGCCAGAATCCATGGTAGGTAGGGGTCACTAAGAACGAACTAATAAATTGTGAAATAGAAACAAAATTAACATTTGTTGTTTTAGTAGAGGAAAAATATTTGAAGCGGCATATTTACTCGTATGACTGTATTCTGATTGAAAATTTTCCAACATTTCTTTTTTTTTTTCACATAGGTTTCCCAGTTTCAGTGCCCCCCTCTCACGTAGTCGCGCTTCAATCGTGTGCCACCAACTAGTATTGATAGCGATAGGCTTTGGCATGCTTTTCGTTCCAAGCTTCGCGATCTATTTAGATGGACCTTGGTAACACTGCAAGTGAGTCATACAGTGTGGTGAACCATACTGACGCAGATGTGTAAATAAGGCATTACAGTTGGATATGTACTGCGAAAAAAATACTTGGGCCGTGCAACCGACGAACATTTTTGCAATTGACATACAATATCCTGCGCTTGTGTATTTCACACCCTGCTCACATCCTGCGCTTAATGTAGCTCCAATCTTGCTCAAACTATATGCCTGTGTGGTTCAAATCTAGCGCTGATGCAGCTCAACTGGCGTGAAACCTGGGGAAGTGCGAAGCAGTGATGCGCCGGTGTTTCCTTTATGTTCACTCACCGTTGGTTTGAACTACACAAGCGCAGGATTTGAGCGGGAGTGGAGATACATTAAGCACTGGATTCAAATTATGAGCCTGTGCAGTTCAAATGCAGTGCTAATGCAGCTCCACTAACATGGAACCTGGCTAAGTGCGAAGAAGTGATGCGCCGGTGTTCCCCTTATGTTATTATTTGCTATTCTTGCACAAGTGAGGAGGAATCGAGTACTTGTGGGATGGTGGCACCCTCCCTTGGGCTGCGCTGGTACAAGACCGGCTCTTCGGAAGCGATTTTCACGAGTTTCTGCTAATTCCCGCATATCCCTGGCTCATGCCCGCATATCCAATGCGGGTATGCGCCACACGTGGTTTTATTATCGCTAATTATGACGTAACTGAGGAGCATGTGATGTTATGGATGTCATGACCTATCATGCAGTCATGTTAGTCAAAACATTCGTACTCTTCCACACCATTTCGGTATATACCAAGTGAACGAGACGCGAGTTTTCGACAGATCTTTTTGTGCGGGGCCAGGACGACATGACATGACATCACATTACACGGCGACAGTCCGGGCCCCTAAAGTGCTTCGCACTTAAAATGGCACACAATGATTCCACTACATGCCGAGAAAACGTAGCAATAGTCAGCAACTAAAGATAAATCAAAAAGGTGCTTAATTAACTGACTTGTAGATGTCAAACGACCATCAAAATTGTATTCAATGATTCCTCTCCAAGCTGGGAAAACGTAGTAATGGTTAGCAACTAAAAATGAACCAAAAAGGCCTATATTTAGCTGACTTGTAGATGTCGCATGAACTTAAAGATGTTGTTCAACGATTCCACTCAATGCTGAGAAAACGTAGCTATAGTCAGAAAGTAGAGATAAAAGAAAAAGGCATATAATTACCTGACTTGTAGATATGAAATGAACATAAAATGGTAATAGGTGGCTCCACTTCATGCTGAGAAAACGTTGCAATAGTCAGGAACGAACAATAACCTAAAAATGCATACCATTACCTGACTTGTAGCAACATTCAGCAACTAAAGATAAGTCTAGAAGGCCTATAATTAGCCGACATGTAGATCTCGCTTGGACATAAATATGGAAATAAATAATTTCACTCCATGCCGAGAAAGCGTAGATATAGTCAGCAACTAAAGTTAAATCCAAAAGGCGCATAATTAACTGACTTGTAGATGTCGCACGAACATCAAAATTGTATTTAATGATTCCTCTCCAAGTTGGGAAAACGCAGCAATGGTTATCAACTAAACATAAGACAAAAATACATATATTTAGCTGGCTTATAGATGTCGCATAAACATAAAAGGGTCCCACCCAGTTCTGCCCGAAAGGCGGCGCATCGATTGCTATCGCAAATTAGTAGACAGCTATACGAAGTAAGGATATAAGCTTTATCGACCGTATAAACTCGTAAAAAATCGCTTACTAACGAAATTAACAAGCATGGTGCCAAGCGCGCACAAGCAAACATAAACGCATCTTACTTGATGAGCGCGAACACTTGCTTAGAAAACGCTGGCGTGAGGACGAGTGGCAACAGCAGCGAGCGAATTGACCTTCGTACGGCCTGTCACTTCAACCCACACAAAGCGGCAAGAACACTGCTCACACGAAGATATGAGCCACCGGGGAACTTAGTCTCTATTCGGCCCGAGATCTTTCAGTGGCGCCCTCTCACGTGCGACGTCAACGGGAGGGCTCAGCTGCCGCACCGCGTGCGCGCTCGCTACATGAAGGCAACTTGAAGCTGTCGCCTTCTGCTCTGCTCGAGTTCTTGAAAAGTGAGTTCGCACGTTTTCTGACCAGTATGTACGGAATGTTCCAGGACAGCATTCCCTGCGAAATCGAGCCGAGTAATCATGACCATGCTCAGTGTGGATTGCTCCTGACTTCGTCTGCCAGTCATCAGTGTTTACACGTGCGTGTACGGCGTTGGCTTCTCGCAATTGCTGTTCGGTTTTCATGGCGCGCTCATAACGATTTGTCGGCCCTTTTTACAGCGCAAGCTGTGTCGGCTCAGGGCCGTGGCTTCAGAGCCAGTGACCAGCTGAGGCTCTCAGAGATGACACGGACTGCGGGAGACAAGCAAAGAATAACCTTTACTGTCGAGAGCCGCAGACCAACTGCTGTCCAGCCTCCTGATCCTGCTCCGACCTAAAAGCTCGATGCGCGTGGCACGGGCGTATGAGCCCAGCTCCGATGATGATGATTGCGCACAGCGGTGCTTCCATGCGGCCGACATCCCCACACTGCCCCCTCCCCTGCGGATCATGGATCCATGTCGAGGGTGAT
The DNA here is from genome assembly GCF_013339745.2 of Dermacentor silvarum. NCBI lineage: Eukaryota > Metazoa > Arthropoda > Arachnida > Ixodida > Ixodidae > Dermacentor > Dermacentor silvarum. Next base: position 56,460,345 of record NC_051161.1, read on the forward strand.
GACGTCCTCCAAGGGCGCTTGTGGCTCCGGTGGAGCCAGTGCTTCGGTACCCGGTGGATGTTCCTGGTGCGCATCGAGGACCTCATCGCGAAGAAGGTGGGGGCGCACTGAGAGGAGTAATGCAATAGCGGCCTCCATGGTGCCGGGAACTGGCGGCTGAAGGCCAGGATGATTCAGTGCAGCTGCGGCGAGCCGGGCCCGGTGGAGAGATCCGGCATGATGAGCCCTCCGGGAGATCTCCGGCACACAGCATAGAGGGCAGAGGATCCGGGCTTCCTCTGGCGTATAGAAAGGAGGCCGCTCGGATGAATAGCGTTCAGAGAGGAGGCGGCCCCGGAACGGCTCGGGAACCAGCTCTGGCGATTCCCCGATGAGTGGCCGTGGCTGGAGTTCCCAAGGCGGCTCGAAACCCATCCAACGAAGGTGTTCATGGCATCCATGGCTGTCCAGGTGACGACGGTGCGGCGGCCAGCGGGCGGTGACCGGCGAGCAAGATGGTGGTAATAGGGCACGCACTGGTCGTGGAGCCGAGAACGATGGCGGGGGAAGCGGAGTGCGCGGGGGGACCGGGACATCTGTATTATGCGCAGCGCATTGCATGAAATGGCTCGTATGGCAATGCTATAATGAAACTTCATATGTCGGGCTTGATAGCTTGGAACTTCAGTGGTGAATAAGCTAGCAAGTGGGGTCACGAGAGTAACGTGAGGCCTAAGAGGGGGGCGAAACATAGCGTTTGAGCTCCGAGACATGTATTGGTCGTCCAGCTAAGCTGCCGGTTGTGGTATCTTTTAAGCTAGCGGTACGTCAGATTACCATGCTTGCCTGAAATAACATATGGACTATCCCATCGAGGTGCTAAGGTTGCCGAAAAACTTTTAGCAGAGTTATTCAAAGGATGCGTACGACGTAATACTAGGTCACTTGGTTTATACTCAACGTCTCGGCGGCGCAAGTTATATTGACGGGTTTGCTCGAGTCGAGCATTATGCAGGTGCTCCCGAGCAGAAGTGATAGAAGTTGTAAGCCGCTCAGGTCGTGCATTAACGAAATGCCTGGTATCAGAAGAAGCTGAAAGTGACGGTACCAAGGTATGGCTCAGCGGAAATGAGATTTTCCAACCAAAGTTCAAATAAGCAGGTGTAAAACCAGTGGATCTGTTGACCGTGGTACACGTCGCGAATGCCATTTCAGCGAGATTAGTATCCCGTGCCGTATGATTGGTGGTATATGCCATAAGCATGGACTTCAGGATTCTGTTGACGTTTTCGGTTATGTTAGCCTGTGGATGGTATGGCGTTGTCTTTTTGTGTTTTATGACGAAGGCAGAACACGCCGTCGCAAATGTGCGACTCGTGAAGTAAGTGGCGTGTCAGCTATCAGTTGGGGGGGGGGGGGGGGGGGACTAAAACGCGAGAAGACATCGAGGAGGCAGCGCCAAAAGTTCCTTGAAGTAAGCGCACGCAAAGGGTATAAGTCAACCGACTTCGTAAAGTGGTCGGTAACTACCAATAAGTAGCGGTTGTCCCGCGTAGTACGGAGGAAAGAACCCATTACGTCACACGCAACGATTTGCCAGGGGCTTTGACTCAGAACTGGCTGCATCAAATCCGGTGGCAGACCACCACGTGATTTTACGCATCGCAAATCAAACAGCTGCGTGTATATCGTGAGACATCCAGCCGCATGCCTGGCCAAGCAGCAGTCTGACATAACTTAGTAGTCTTGCTGGCAGAACTGTGACCTGCCAAAGCAGAGTCGTGGAAGTACCGAATGAAGGCTGTTCGGAGACTTTTCGGGATGACTACGCGAAAGGGGGCGTTACCGTCATCCTCGTCAGCTTGAGGAATGTAGCGAAGCAAAAGGCCATCGTCAGCGACTACATAATTGTCGAACTCACCAATGTTCGACGCTTACGCACTATAGCCACCTAGCTGGTCAAGGACACGGCGGCAGAGGCCGTCTTTGCGTTGCTCCTCGAGCAGGCGCTTCCTGGGGACCAAGGTACCCCATCGCGGGTCGCGGACTGTGGCGTCAGCAGCAAATATATTGAAGGTGGATCTTGGGGGAGGAAGGCTCGGGCAAAGTCGCGCGTGAGAGGGCATCAGGAACTTTTTTTTTGTGCACCAGTGCGATGTTGTATGGTAAAATTATATTTTTGCAACGTTAATATTCAGTGAGCGAGGCGCTCTGCCGGATTCTGTAAATGTTGCAGCCAAGTCAGCGCCATTTGTTCAGTTTGGACAGTGAAACAGGCGCCGTCCAAGTACATGTCAAATTTTTTAAGTGCGAAAACAATCGCAAGACATTCACGCTCAGTTACAGTGTAATTTTTCTCGGGGGAGTAAGAGTGTGACTTGCGAACGCAATTGATCGCAACTCACGCTCGAATTACTGTAATAAAACAGCACCGAGACCGTAGTCGCTAACGTCTGTTTGTAGCACAAACGGCTTCTTTAAGTCGGAGAGTTTTAGAGCTGCGGTCTCAGCAATAGCGTGGGTCAGTGTTCTGAATGTGTTTTGCTGATATTCGTTCCAATTCCATTTTACACTCTTGCGCACTAGCTGAGTAAGCGGAACCGTGAGCTCCGCGCAGCGTGGTATGAAAAAACGGTAGAACGCAATCATTCCCAAAAAACGCTGCAAACTCTTGACATCGTGCGGGCAAGGGTATTCTGCAATGGCGCGAAGCTTGGCGTTATTTGGGCGAAGCTGACCGTCGTCCACTATAAGACCTAGCAAGTCTACTTTTGAGCATGCTAATTGGTCCTTTTTGGGGTTCATGGTTAGCCCCGCGTGTTGCGTTTTCTGAAGGACGATGGCAAGGTGTTCGAGATTTTCCTCAAAATTACGCGAAAAGATGGCAACATCATCCATTACATTGCGAATTTGTACCACACCTCATCGAGAACAATCGAGTGTAGTGAACACCTTTCCACTACCCAGACTTGATAGCATAGACTCGATTGAAGGAAAGGGATAAGCCTCCCGAACAGTGGCGTCGTTTAAGCGTCGATAGTCTACGAATAAGCCAGCTGTGCCATCTTTCTTAGGCGCTGGAACGATAGAAGTCCAAGGTATCTGGGATCGTCTCACCACACCGGTGTCGATCATCTCCTGCAGGGCAACACCAAGGAGCACCCGCTTGTGCACGCTCAGTGGCCTTGGGTTGCAGCTCCAAGGTTGTGTGGTTCCTGTATCAATACGGTGACACAGTGGAGTGCAGCCGGGCTTTTCCATGAACAACTGCTCCAGCGTGCGCTTCAGCTGTCGTTTCTGCGTCTGCTCAAAAGTGCACTTCTCAACTATATCCAGTATCTTAGGCGGCAAAGCAGAGTGACAGAGTAGCGTGGCTGAGTCACGGGCGCTATGCACAGATGCTGGAGCGACCTGACACAAATTACCTGTGCAAGTAACTCGGAAGCCGCCGTTTGCCGAGTCCAACACTATGTTTTCCCGAGCGATAAAGTCCCAGCCCAATAGCATGGGTACTGCCAACCCTGGGCAATAAATTTAACGCTGTCGGCAGATCTTGCTCATGAGAGAGAGCTTGAGACGCACCGCAGCTCGTGCTGTCATTAATGATCCGTTCGCAGCTCGCAAGCGCGTATTATGTTGTGCGAGTTGCACTTTGCGTGTCTGGCACAAATGAAGAACCTGATCTCCAATGAGAAAGATGCTGCCACCAGTATCGAGAAGCGCGGATATTTACGTGCCTAAAACATGTACCTTGACATATGGTACAGGACAAGTGCTAGCAGAGCTAGTACGTTCTATCCGGCAGACGGAGAGAAGGTCAATTTGCTCACCCTCGGTAACTTCGGCCGTGGGCGGTGGTGGGGAGCTCGTTACCACCGCGTGCCGGAGCAGTTTCTCTGTGTTCAGACCTCATTCTGCTGCAGTGCCGCTAAAGCAGTGTATGTGTTAACGTACCGCTGTGATCACCTACTTTCTTTAGAATGGCATCAAACTTCTTTCGCAATTTGGTTAACGCGTTGGGAATCAGCAAAGTGCGTCTGTGGCAAACGGAATAGGCGACCGAAGACGTAGCACGCGCTGAACAGAGAAACACATTATTACAGCACAGGCACCGTAGCTAAAAGCCAAATCCCGCCGTTCGCTGTGAAAAAGTCACTGGCCTGCGTGGAAAATGCAGCACAGTCGCAGCGTAATCTGGTGGAGCGGCTCAGTTGTAGCTCCAATGTCGGCACCACGCACAAAAGGGTCTTCGCGCCAAAGTCTCTTCGCCTCATTTTGACGAGAATGATCTAACTGTCCACTCAGTGTAGACGGCGCGCTGCGGCTTGTAATGCTCTCTGCACAGCAGTCTGCTGAGCCCTATCAAGCCTGGTTGTAGCCGCGCACGTAGCTCTAAGATTCGCTTCTTCAGAAGCGATTCGTACCTTGCTAGGAGGCGCCATAACGTGTACCGAGGAGGTATCCAGAATACGTGGTGCACATCTTACATCCCTTGACCCGTGGCATGGTACATTGTTGTTGTTGATGATGATCATCATCATGATTGTTTATTGGAATCTACAAAACGGGCTGGTGACAAATAGTCACCTAGCCTGCTTGAGTGAACTCAGGTCCAGTTACATGCAGCAGGGAATTGCTATATGCAGCTTATATGTCAGCCATGCTGCGTTTGCAGGCACCTTGACTAGATGGTGCCAGGCTCGGGCAGCTCGGGATCGCGTTGATTGCGCGCCTCGTCTGAGTCGCATCTCGTCGTCTGCGCCAGCGCATGCTGCGTATGCAGGCGCCTTGCCTAGATGGCGCCACCATACTGGCGGAGGCACGGGTCGTGTGCGCCTGCGCGCGGGCCTAGGAAGCGTTTGTAGGGCATTTTTCTGCGGGCCGATAGCAACCACTTGCGTGGCTCAGTGGTATAGTATCTGACTCCCACGCAGCGGGTGCGGGTTCGGTCCCGGCGGGAACCCGGTACTTTTTTTCGCATTTCCGGCGATAGCAGTTACTGTCGCCAGCGGAGGCGGCGGACACCATCGCGAACCGAAACGGCTATTGGAATGAGCCCATAACAGCTTACGCTGTAAAAAGCGCGAGCGAGACCTGACGCGAGCAGCCGAGAGTACGAAACAAGTGGTCTGAATGAGACCAGATACGAGTACGCAGCGAGCGGTCGGGCAGGTCCGCATGAAACCAGTTTCCCGCACGCACGTCACTGAAGTTACCCGCACGCACGCACGCTCTCATTGGTCTCCACTGTTCGCGGCTTGCGTCTTTCATTTTCCACTCCGCGTTCGCTCTTACATCTTTCCTTGTCGTGCACGCTCGCTCGGTTGCGCCGCCGCCGACGCTCGCCGCTGGAACGAGCGATTAAGAGCTGCGCTCTAAAAATACAGATGGTAAATAGAGAGTGCCGTGCTGCGCAAGCATGCAGTCAGAGCGCTAGAAAAAGCATGAAAATGAAGCTATTGTATTCGGGGCGTAGCGCACGACAAAGGAGAAAGTTCCCCCTCTGGCTCCACGGGCGTCATTCGAAGCGCCGCCATCGGTAGCGCACGAGGCCAATCGTGCACTACCGATCGCACATGCATCGACTTATCGCACACTGGTCACTCCGAGCTGCCACGGGTGTCTCGACCTCCGCCGGTGTGCTACAGCTGCGGCGTCCCGGGTCACATCTCGCGATATTGCATCAACCCCCCTACATACCAGCGAAATACCTTGCTCACGTCTCCCCAGCCTTTCGACCGCCCGTTCTCTACGCCACGGCCACCACGCGCGCCCACCAGTTTACGCTACCCCTCACCGGCCTCTGATCGAAGCTTAACGCCGCCACCAGCTCCACGTGCTCGACGATCCCCAACGCCGCGGCGACGCACGCAGTCACCGCCGCCGGAAAACTAGTCGGCGCGGCCAATGGGGGTGAGGCCGCAAGATACCAGACACTTTCGACAGATATACCCCCGTCAGTGTTTATGCTGAACAAAGTTCATGTACTTGTTGATGGCGTACCTACAATGGCACTCGTGGATACAGGCGCGACAATTTCTGTGATGAGTGTGAATTTATGAACCTTCTTGGACTGAAAGTGATGTTTTGTATAAGCCATGGTGCGACATTCCGTGGTGTGATTGGTGATGCATTGTGTCCGGCGGGAGTTTGCACTGTGGACGTGTCTTTGAACGGCAAGGTGTTTCCCACAGAATTCGCGGTTATTGCACGATCGACGCATGACGTTTTTTGGGAATCGATTTTTTGCGGGAGTGTGGGGCAACTGTTGACTGTAGAAGTGGTCACCTTTCCGTGCATGGTAGTTTCCCAGCTGCTCTATTGGAAAATTCATCCTGTGATGAAGGCATCTTTTTTGTCTCCGAGGACATGGTCGTTCCTGCCTTCTCTGCTGCGTGCGTTCCGGTAATCTGTTGCAGTAACGACCTTGCCATGTTCGACGCGACGCTTGAACCGATTCATGCGACCTGTGGGAAAAAGAACATTTTAGTTCCCCATTGCGTGGTGTCTGTAGTTGAGGTCCGCGCAGGTGTGTGTACAATCAACAGTTCAATGGAGCCTGCAGTTTTGCCTCGTGGCATGGAACTTGCTGTCTTCAAACCAGAATCCTCTACGACGCTGGTTGCACTTGTTGATGCTACAGGAGAGAATGGACGTCTCGGTTATCAAGGTTCAGCCGATTCACAACTTTTACGAATGATCAGCAAGTCACTCAGCCAAAGTGAAAGTGACACACTCCTAGGCGTTCTCTCCAAGCACTTGAAAGTGTTCGACTTTTCAAAAAGCTTCAAAATGCCTTTAATTCCAGCGTCTCGAACACGTCATCGGATCAACACCGCTTCAGCGCATCCCGTACGGCAGAAACCTTTCAGGGTATCACCATCTGAGCGCAACATCATCAACGAGCAAGTGCAGGAGATGCTAGGAAAGGGAGTAATTCAAGAATCCGCGAGTCCCTGAGCCGCTCCCGTCATTCTTGTGAAGAATAAAGATGGTACGTGGAGATTCTGCGTTGACCATCGCCGACTGAATTTCGTAACGAAGAAAGACGTCTATCCGCTGCCCCGTATTGATGACTCCATCGACTGCCTGCATTCCGCTTCCTACTTTTCTTCGGTGGATCTGAGAGCCGGTTATTGGCAAATTCCGATGCACCCAGATGACAAGGAAAAAACGGCATTCCTTACGCCGGACGGGCTTTACGAATTCAACGTCATGCCGTTCAGATTGTGCAATGCACCGGCTACATTCGAAAGGTTCATGGACACTATTCTGCGTGGCTTAAAATGGCAGATTTGTATGTGCTACCTTGATGATGTCGTAATTTTTGGACGGACATTTCAGGAGCACAACATTCGTCTCAATATTGTACTCGACTGTATTGAAAAAGCTGGTCTTGAGCTGAATTCAAAGAAATGTCATTTTGGCGAGCGCCAAACAGTGGTGTTAGGACATGTCGTCGAGAAAGATGCAATTCGACCCGACCCACAGAAGACGGCGGCCGTTGAATCATTCGAGCAACCTGAATCTGTCAACAGCTGCGTAGCTTCGTAGGGCTCTGCTCATATTTCCGTCGGTTCATACCCGGTTTCGCGGATGTCGCTCAACCCCTGACGAATCTTCTGCGTAAGAACTCTCCGTTTCAGTGGACTCCTGAGTGTGAAGCCACTTTTCGCCAGCTGAAGTTTTTGTTAACTTCACAGCCAATACTCCAGCACTTCGATCCTTCGTCTCCAAAGGAGATTCACACAGACGCAAGTGGCGTCGGCATCGGTGCCGTTCTCATTCAGCGCTCTGGAAACAAAGAACATGTCGTCGCGTACGCAAGCCGTTCTTTAAGCAGGCCGGAACGCAACTACTCTGTGACGGAATAAGAATGCCTAGCGGTAGTATTTGCCGTGCAGCGGTTTCGCTCGTACGTATATGGTCGCCCGTTTACCATCGTCACAGATCACCATTCTCTGTGCTGGCTGGTCAATCTTCGTGACCCATCCGGTCGCCTCGCGCGATGGGCTCTTCGTCTACAGGAATGGTGGTTCACTATTTCGTACAAGAGTGGTCGTCGACACGCTGACGCGGATTGCCTTTCTAGGATGCCACAACGTACGACGGACTGTGAAGCCGACAACTTTGATCTCCCCATCGCTTCGCTGTTGCCTGACTTTCCCGATGCCTTGACATTCGCCGCAGAGCAGCGCAAAGACCCAAGCTTGAACCTTCTTTGACTGCCACGCAAGGGCCTATATCCGAAGGCCAATTTTGCGTCCGAGATGGTCTTCTTTACAAGAGGAACTTATCAACGACGGGCGCCCGTTTTCTTCTTGTGGTTGCGCAGTCTCTTTAAACATCTGTTCTGCTCGTTACGCACGATGACCCGACCTCTGGTCACTTAGGGACCGCGCGAACACTTATTCGCACAAAGGAACGATTCTACTGGCCTCAAATGCGCAAAACAATTGACACCTATGTGGCCAGTTGTACGCAGTGTCAGAGCCACAAGCGACCTACCTCAGCGCCAGTCGGTCACCTACAGCCAGTAAAGCCCCCCAGTTCCCCTTTTGAAAAAGTCGGCATAGACCTTATCGGGCCGTTTCCGCGTTCTTCGAAAGGAAACCGGTGGATAATTGTGTGTGCCGACTACCTGACGCGGTATTGTGAAACCGCAGCCCTTTCCTCCGCCACTGCTGCGCAGGTTTCTGATTTTATGCTTAATTCGATCATACTCCGACACGGGCCACCTCGCGGGATAATAAGTGACCGTGGTCGCCAATTTATCGCCGATGTCATGGAGGAATTGATGCGTTCGTGTGCCTCCAAGTTCCGATACTCAACAGCTTATCATCCACAAACTAATGGCCTCACCGAGCGCACAAACCAAACGTTGATCAACATGTTATCAATGTATGTTGCTTCGGACCACAAGAATTGGGATGAAGTATTACCGTTCGTGACGTACGCTTTCAACTCTGCGAAACACGAAATGACCGGTTTCAGCCCTTTCTTCCTTCTTTACGCGCGTCATACGCTGGACACTATCTTTCCTTTTGTGATCCATGACGATTTGTCTATCGGAGAGACATTGTGTCGTGCAGAAGAGACTCATCGACTTGCGCGCTTACGTACATTGTCCGCGCAAGGCCACTCCAAAAAACGCTATGACAGTCAACGCCAGCATGTTACCTACGTTCCCGGTGACCTCGTGTGGCTGTGGACTCCAATACGCCGACGTGGCTTGAGCCAAAAGCTACTTGCAGACTATGTCGGGCCGTACGTTATCCTCGATCGTCTAAGCGAAGTGAACTACACAATTGCACGTCTCACTTCAAATGGCCATCGTTCACACAAGACTGAGGTGACGCATGTTGCCCGCTTGAAGCCGTTCACACGAAGGAAGCAGGAGTGACTTGCCCGGCGGGCTTCGTCTGGGAGTGGAGGAATGTTACGCCGTGTCACTGCCAGTGAAAAGTGAGGGAAGCGAGAGAGGAGAAAGAAGAAGACGACGTTGCTCCTACGATTGACTCCAGCCAGCATAGCCCAAGGAGCTACATCTTTGTGCCTCAATCAGTAAACGCTCCCTTAACCCTCTCCCGAGGCCGTAACAATATAATTACCTTACTTCTAGATTTAGCATGAGCATAAAAGTAGTAATAAATGAATTCACTCTATGCCGAGAAAAGGTAGCAAAGGTCAGCAACAAAAGATACATAAAAACGTCACTGTTTCGACCGAAAAGCGAAGTATCAATTGCGATAGCAAATTAGCAGAGTGCTTAACACTTAACAATATTAGCTATTGTGTCAGGAAACCTGTGGCAGGACGAATGAATTAGACGCGTTAGTTTTGCCAAAGAGGCGTTGAAAGCTATGTTCAATATGCAGGCGTCTTGATGAACGGAATCAACAAGTTAAGGTAAAGGAAAACGAATGCTCACTGTGAACTATTTTGCGCAATAAACAAAGCAGCGAAATAGTTCGTCGTTTCTAAAAGCGGGAGTGTAAGTGCTATCTTGACGTTTGTTACGCTAGATTATATGCTATAATCTCTGACGATGAAACGAGTGGCTCGGTTCTGAATAGCTTCAAGGTCATTGATTAGACAAATTTGGTAAGGTAACCAAATGTAGTTTTATCGGCTGTATAAACCTGGACACATTTGCTTATTAACAGAATTACCAATCATGGTGTCAGCGCGCACAAGCAAACATGAGTAGATCACACTCGATAACCCCAGACAAACGCTCTCGAAACGCTGGCGTGAGCAAGCATGCCAGCAGCAGTGAGCGAAGGATCGCTTCAACGCAAACTGAGCAGCGAAAGCACAGCGCATACAGAGGTAGGAGCTGTGTGCAGATCCGTTTCAAGGTACGGGGGGCGCTACCACTCGCAGCCGCGCAAAGTCCAAGTGCGCAGTGGATGGCAGAGTAGAAGCCGCACCCCCTCCCTCCAGCGCTGCCTTCCCACTTTCCTCTTTTCGCGCGCCAGATTGAATCGCCAGATCCCCTCGCGCCGGGTCGGTCAATGCGCAGTTGGTTCCGGAGCACGACGGCGCCCCCCCCCCCCCCTCCCTCGCTTTATCCCCCCACAGCCTGCCTTCCGCGCGACGGAAACATCGCGTTTGGTCTCCGCCGTGCATTCGCTCTACGTGAAAGCGCGCGTCCCTCGCGCGCTTTCACTCGTATATACAGTGTACGGCGCGCGGCGACTATTTTATCGCCCTTGGACTTTATAGGGAACCTCACGGCGACGGCATCCATGATGGCAGAAATCTGCATGGAGTGTCCATATCTGTGTTATCGCAATAAAATTAGGAGCCCTTCCGCTGTCGAGGAAATGGGAGTAAGCTAAGCTTTTCGTGTGTTTCTTCGGTGTTCCTCTGAACGAATTGCACTGACGAGTACCGCGTTGTGCTCGAACCACCACCGGTCACACGCACTGGAGCTGGCTCTGACGTTACGGTTGAAAAACTCGCGTTGAAAGCTAGCCATAGCAACGGGGAAGTTGGCGCTAGCTTGCCGATGAGTGAAACACCTTTGTCGGGTTCCTGGAGCGTTAGATGACGCTGACATGTGACCTCAGCATCGCGTTCCTACAACTCAGGGTCGGTGGCTCTTCGCTGACGTTTGGCCTCAACAACGCGCTCCCTTAACTCGGTGTCCGCGATTCTGCGATGACGTTTCGCCTGGGCTTCGAAGGCCCTCAGGCTAGAATCGGCACGTCGACGATGAGGCCTTTCCCGAGCGCGTTCATTCTGGATGGATTTTCATGAAATTTCTTCAAAATTAAATCTGTCCGTTACATAAGGCATTGAATGGCTCATAGCCCCTTAAGCAATGGCTCAAACCCCCGTAAACGCGGCCTCTCCACTATGGTGAGAGAAGAGAAAAAGAAATAAACTTTATTGAAAGGGCCGGCAGTTTGGTTTTCGTGGCCTCAGGTAGCGGCTCGAAGTCTTTGGACTCGGGCGGCATCTTCGGCTTGCCGGACGGCCCAGAGCTGGCCTTCCAGCTCCGAACGGTTGAGGGCCGGCTCCCAGCGGCGGCGACTCCGATAGAGACGGTCTGAAGTGAAATTCTACGCTGAAATGATTAGCGGCAACGCAACCAGCTCTGGAAGCAGACGACGACAACGTACGCGGGAGCAGTGGCACGAGCGCATGCCGAGCATGAGCATTACCTTGCCTTGCATTAAAACCCTTGCATTAAAACCCCGCTTTTAAAGGCCCCTAAACCACCCAGACATCAAAATTTAGTTGTATTGTTGCAGTTGTGCAAGAGTCTACAAGAAACACGTAGCCGCGAGAATTTTTCGAAATGGTGCCGTAATAGCGGAGTCACACGCGTTTGATGATCGAAACACGGCCTTCGCTCATTTCGCTCTTTCCTTCGCTACTCTCCTCGTCGGCTGGTCTCTCCTCGTCGCTGAGCGCTCCTCCAAATGTCACGTGACATACGTAATCGCCAGCGCTTCTCAAAACAATGTGAACTTCCGGTTAAGGCACGTGCGGCGAACCGGCCTCCAGTGTCATAGAACGAGCTCATATCGCAGCCGATGGCGCCGCTAATCAAATCAAATAAAATCAAGCTTTATTTCCTTTTGAGAGAGGAGGAGGCGGGACTAAAAGCCGTGAGTACGGCTTGACATAGGTCCCTGCCCCTTCTTTTGGCACGACAGTGTACATAGAAGATATACATCTGATTACATTGAACAAAGCATAGAACATATATTTGTTTTTGGAATAAAAAGAAAACAGAAGCATAAACACATGTCAGAATACAGAACAAAAATTAAACTTCCCTAACACAACTGTAGTAACAATATAAATTCAACTACAATATAGTTTATGACATCACATAAATAATAGATGTTATGCCTGATACTTATCATTTAGATATTGTCGATAAGAAAAGTCTGATCTCATTATTTGAGTAACAGAACGGGTCAAATGATTCTTGATGAAACTTATTTAATAAATGCGGGAGGGTATAGGATAAAGATTCTTTGTAATAGTTAGCTCGTGGGGTTGGTACAAACCAAAATTCTTTGTTTCTCGTGTGGAGTACACTTTTATTTGCACGTAGGTTTGCAAGGTCAGTTATGTATGTATTATTGTGCTTGATGGACGTTTTATAACACATCAATAATCTATTATCATATAGTTGATGCACAGGAGAAATATTATATTGTACAAACAACTCTTTAGTGTGCTCATAATAAGGCAAACTTGCAATACATCTTATAGCTTTCTTTTGTAGTAGATGTATTTTAACCTTGTTAGTAATGCCTGTTGTACCCCATACAAGATGACAATACTGAAGCAAGGAAAGCACCAATTAATTGTAGATTTTAATCTTTACAGGGAGTCTTAGTCTAGTAATTATGCAAACTGCTGAAGAAACTTTAGAACAGAGGTACTGTACGTGTTTGTTCCAAAATAAATCTCTTGAGAAGAAAACACCCAAGATTTTAATATTATCAACAAGTTCTATTTTATCATTACCCATGCTTATATTATGTAATATGGGGATAGTTTTGCCTTTAGGTGCATATAGGACAACTTTTGTTTCACTAGAGTTTAGTTTAAGAATATTGGCATCAGCTCAATTTTTTATTTTTGCAAGGGCAGAGTTGGTTTTGCGTTCAATATCAGCCGTCGACATGCCAGTAATAAAAACAGACGTGTCATTTGCATAAGAAATAAATGGGGCGTCCTCGTAGCAGAATACAATGTCATTTACATAAACTGTGCTCTAAGGAGCGGCCCAAAAATGCTGCCTTGAGGTACTCCGGCAAGTACTGACTGTAAGGATGACCTGTCATTGCTTACATCGATATATTGAGTTATTTCGGCAAGGTACGATTTCACTAGATCGTTTGCTATTCCACGTATTCCATATTGTTTAAGCTTAGAAAGGAGAATGGAATGACTTATCGTGTCGAAAGCCTTCGAGGAGTCTATATGTATACCCAAAACATACTGTCCGGTACTGAAGGCCCGTACAATTATTTCTTTCTGAGCCAAAAGTGCTGTTTCAGTGGACCTGTGTTTCCTGAAACCGTGTTGGAAATCGTGCAGCAATTTGTCGCTAGTAAGATACGAGTAAATTCTAATATACATAATTTTTTCAATACGTTTCGATAATACAGGCAAAATCAAGATTGGACGGTAGTTGTTAATAACTTTCCTATTGCCGCCTTTAAACACTGGTATTACTCGAGCTTCTTGCATGGCCTTAGGGAACACACCACTGCATAAGATGAGATTGTAAATATACGTTATTACAGGGCAAATTAAATCGAGTACGTGCTTTACGGGCGTAATTTGAATTCCAGTAGTATCTGTTGATTTACTATTTTTTAGAGAGTTGATGCAGGAAAAAACCTCTGCGCAGTCTGTAGGTTGTAAAAACAGCGAATTCACAGGGCTGCAATTTATTGGACTTGTGTCAGAAGTAGTAGGAATATAACTAGAATTAACGTTGCTCGCAGGTCCTTGTTCAATAAAAAAGTGATTAAACGCGTTTGCCATTTCAGTACCTGAAAGATCTTGGCCTGCAAGCTCAATATTATGCAAATATCTGTAAGCAGTGTTAGGATTCAGGAGCTGTCCGAGTTTTTTCCAGATCAGGTCTGACTTTTTTAAACTGTCACCCCAAAATATGTTAATATAGTATTTCTCTTTTGCCGTCTTCAGCTTAGATGTAAGTTTATTGCGGTATGCTTTAAATTCTTTTAGTACCTTAAGATCCTTTGTTTTCACAAAATGTGCATACAATTCATTCTTGTGCCTTATCATTTGTAATATCTCATGATTCACCCAGGGTTTTCGTGCCTTGCGCGGTTTCCGTACATTTTTCAATGGAAAGCATTGATGATATATATTCTTAAAGGGATCTATAAAATTGTTGTACGCCATATCACGATCATTGTATTCATAAGTACTTTCCCATGCCTGCTGACTGATGGAGCTGCGGAATCGCTCAAGTTGTCTTTGCGTGATTACTTGTGTGAAATGCGGTTCCTTTGGTTTTTCGATATGCTGCAGTTCTTGCGTACTAACATGAATATACCAAAATGATCAGCAATGTCAGTGATAAACACATCTCCAAAACTTAGGTCACTATTCATGTTTGTTATAAATATATCCAACAAAGATTCGCATGTAGGTGTGACTCTCGTTGGCCTTGTTATTGCATTTATGAAGCCATTTGCTGATATGATTGTCTGCAGCTCATTTGAAAGACTCGTAGAAACCAACAAATTCACATTTACATCTCCTCCTAAAATTGTGTCCAGGTTATGAGCATTGCCATATGCAAGAAAACTATCAATAAAGGAAAGATAGCGCTGTGCACTTCCTGAAGGTGGTCGATAAGAAACAGAGAACATTGTACTCCCGCTGCGCAAGCTAAGGACCTCATAATCATATCAGCGTACTTGTCTCACAATATCAGCGTACTTGTCTTCTTTGTCTACAATTATTGCGAAGAGCGATAACAACGATCAGCAAATATTGTGGCTTGTGAGCGTCGGTAATTCATTCCGAAGCGCCGTCCGCGTTAGCTTTGAGGTGAACCGGAAAAGGCCTAGCGACGATATCGGCGCCGTCGAGCGATCAGCGGCGGTGAGGCTGTCGCACAAATGGGTTCCGGTCTCATCCGCTCTACGGAATGGAAATCTCGCCGTTCGCGAGCAAAACCGCCGTCAAACGGCGGCCCGCGAATGGCAAACGGCGTGCGGCCAGTTACGTTGCCGGTAACGTGGACGGGCCTTAGCCGCGACTCAGCGATTCTCGGCTACCCGCTTTTGCTGCCGTGCCGGCCCGTGCTCATGCGAAGCGTGCCGCTATGAACCCTGTGTTGCGCGCACGTGTAGAAAGGCCAACACCGTCTCACTCTGTTCGCGCAGCTAATCAGACCGCTACGCATGACTGTGTTGGAACGTGACCAATTTGGCACTTGCGGTAATTGCGGGCTGTAATTACCGATTCGCAAGGGCGCACAAGTGAGCAACACGACGAGCAAGAGCAGGGAGCACACGTACCTGCTAGCAGACTAACCAGAAGTCGTAGGTTCTTGTTCGACCAATGGACATCGTCACCACCCTTTGGCATGACCAGATGCACCCTGCATGGTGACATCGTGACGACCGCTGGAGCTACCGGAAAGGCCAGGAGAGGAGAACGGCATTGTCTTTTTTTTTTTTTTTTTCTTGTGGCGCACCCGCGGCGCGTAGCGCTGGAGCGTTTCGCATCGTTGCTCGTGACGGCATTCTGAACTCGATACGCGTGTTTACTTGAAATGTTAAAAAATATCTGAGGTGGTTTAGGGGCCCTTTAAGGGACCGTATGAGGAACCGACAGTGGCTGGAAGAGAAGCCCGATGTTGAATATAAAAAAAAAGGACAGTGGCTGAATCGGTTAGCGGGGTGGTCTCGCAACTCGGAGGTCGGTGATTCGAATCCGCAGCCAAACGAGCAAATTTTATTTTCACGCGACTTGAGAGCGACAGTTTTTTGCGGTCACACCTACAACGGCACCGACACTTGTGAGACAATGCAAGCTTCGCTTGAAAAAATCACGGCACCTTTCACTCTGTGAAGATGTTCGAATAGCGAAGCTTTGTTAGCCGGCTGCAATGGGAGCGAGCGTCCCAGCCAGGGTTGCATTCGCGGCCACTTGGCTGACCTCAACTGCGCTATAATTGCAGGGGATTGCACGCGTTGGCGTCCACGGGCGACGGCGTTCCTAGCGCGTTCCTCGCGCTTTTTCTTCGACGTTCCCAGACAAGAGTCCTTGACCAAGGCTCCGTATATAAAACCAACGCTAACGCGAACTCCTCTCACACCCAACTCCTCCGTTGAGGAACTTTTTTTCCTGTACCGCAATTGGTTGGTGTGCCTCGCGCTCTCCCCTCCAAACGCGAGTATTGGACGGCGTGACTTAATCCAACCCCCTCTCCCTTTCTCCTTTTCATCTGCACTCTCTCACCGCATTCTCAGAGCCGGAAAGGGGCCACTCCAACCCCTTTCCACCTGTTGAGCTCTTCTTTTCCTCTCCTCTCCTGCTAGGTCACGTGGCCCCTTCTTGCCGAATGACTACGACGGCACAGGAGCCGCATGAACAGTTTCGCTGTAAAAGTCCTATAGTCGAATGCAACAGTCGGCAACAAAGGCACATGGACCGCGCGGCGTTGTATTACTCCACCAGCCAATCACAGAAGCCAACAAAATCGTTGTCATGCGACCTTTTAAAAATGGCATCGTCCTTGAAACCTCCGGATCGTCTGCTGTTCTTTAAGAGTCTTTTCATTGGCGGAAGCGATGAGGTGTGCACCAGGCATGCACAAAATGTATGGAGTCAGAGCATTTCACTCCTAAAAAGTCAGCGGTAGAGTTCATTTCACTTTCGAGTCCGTTTTATATACTCATGAAACAGGACAACAAATACTTGCAGCGAAACATAGTTGTCTCCGTTTTCTTGCGATTCAAGTCAAGTATTAAGCAAGAGAGCATTTTTGACGTCTTTGCAGTTCCTTACTTGGCACCCTAAAGCCAGGTCTCTTCGTATTGATAGTGCGTGTTGACGTTCGGAGGTACTGTTTTTTGCGAGAAGCGCTATTAATCGGGGACTCAACCCAAATTCACTTGTACCCGTGCGTACATCGCATCGTAAAATCCATACTGTTAAGGTCAGTACATATGTTTCATTGTAATTTTTCGTAGTTGGACAGGGCCGCTGAAGAACCGCTAGAACGATTGCTGGCGGGCATTCCGAATTAGCCGCAGGCGTTGCGGGCATCCTTTTGAGATAGCGCAATTGTCAAGCATTATCCAAAGGCACATAATTTTCAGCTCGGTGTCATGATTTCCGGGCACTGTGCAACGGTGAACGCTGTCGTTGCGGGCTGACTCAGTTGCTAAGCCCGAGGAAGGGTTCAAGCCCAGCCGCGGCGTCCGCGTTTCGATGGAGGCGAAACGCAAGGCGCCTGTATACTGTGCGACGTGAGTACACGTTAAACAACACCAGCTGGTAGAAATTATTCCAGAGCCCTCCACTGAGCCTGCCCTCATTACCAATGTGTCGCTTTCGCCACTTATCCAGTATCACTGTGATAGGCGTTTACACTATGTTTGAATTGCGCGGCCGAATGTGCGTGACTGTTGTGGTGCGCGATGGACGACGAAGAGGAAGAGCCGGTTCGTGGCGTTGAAGGGGCAGCCATGTCACCAGTCTGAGGTGCCTGGTTTGGGCGGTCGTCCCGAACGATGCGAGTAGTTCATCTACCCAAGGCCGGTGTTCCTGGGTGAGCTGGAAGAGCGGGCCGGTTGTCCGTGTGCCTTGTCTGAGCCTATGTCTGGTCTGAGCCTTCGTGCCTCATGAGCCGAGCAGTCCATCTACCCTAGGCCGGTTTTCCTGGGTGAGCTGGGAAAACAGATCTGGCTGTCCCTGTGCCTGTTCCGGCCTGCTCCACTGCTGTGTGAGCATATGACACCGGCGTGTTTCGGTGCAGCCGAGGCGTGTTCCGGTGCAGCCGTGGTGGGCAGACGTCCCGACCCAGCTGTCACGCGAGTGGCTCGTCGTGTGCCGGGTGCCTCCATCCCCTGCACCACCCGCTGCTAGAGTCAGCACTGCGACTCCTCGTGCCGTGAGTGTGATACCGACACGCTATGAGACTTCAACCGACAGTGACGCTGTATGTAAGCGACAGACAACTAACAAGTGAATTGTGTGTGTGTGTGTGTGTGTGTGTGTGTGTGTGTGTGTGTGTGTGTGTGTGTGTGTGTGTGTGTGTGTGTGTGTGTGTGTGTGTGTGTGTGTGTGTGTGTGTGGTGTGTGTGTGTGTGTGTGTGTGTGTGTGTGTGTGTGTGTGTGTGTGTGTGTGTGTGTGTGTGTGTGTGTGTGTGTGTGTGTGTGTGTGTGTGTGTGTGTGTGTGTGTGTGTGTGTGTGTGGTGTGTGTGTGTGTGTGTGTGTGTGTGTGTGTGTGTGTGGTGTGTGTGTGTGTGTGTGTGTGTGTGTGTGTGTGTGTGTGTGTGTGTGGTGTGTGTGTGTGTGTGTGTGTGTGTGTGTGTGTGTGTGTGGTGTGTGTGTGTGTGTGTGTGTGTGTGTGTGTGTGTGGTGTGTGTGTGTGTGTGTGATGTGTGTGTGTGTGTGTGTGTGTGTGTGTGTGTGGGGTGCGTGGGGTGTGTGTGTGTGCGTGTGTGTGTTGTGTGTGTTATCCGTGTACGTTGGCCTAGTCCCGTCCCCGTGTCATTAAAGCTTCTCTGTGTCCATTGTGCCATCTCTGTGTGTTTGACGCCTGTGCCCACAACATCATCCTCACAGTCGCCAAAGAGCCACGAGCTGTATTTGACAATTTGAGGGCTCTGTGCATTTATTTTATGCCTAAATAAACTGTCTTTGTACAGCCTTGAGCAGAATCGCCCTAATGCTATTGTAATCTTCTTAATTGCGCAGTGTGGTGGACATTAGTAGTACAAAGCAGGCAACTAGTTTCGGTAACCATGAACATTAAATGATGGAGAATTCGTTTCAAATGTCTTGGGTGCATGCCTGATTCATGCACTGGCCAAATATTGCCTTATATTAAGCTCAGATACGACGTTACTGCAATTGCTAATGCAGCTAAAAAGCTGTGCACTGCGTGTCTCATAGCCCATATGCAGGTTGGGAGCTTTAACACCACATACCATACCATACATCACAGTATGTGCAGACGTCAAAGGCGTAGCACCCTTGGTTAGCAAACGTCATTAACAGAGTACTGCAAACCTAATTTCTGGCTGTTTGTATTTTTGCACATTAAAAAATTGAGCTGCATGTGATAAGACATTTGCGAAGTTTTTGTGCCCAAGACAGGTGCTTGGTTGAGGTGCATTCGGCACTTCGATGGCATAAACAGGCAATATTTAATTCATCAGATACTGTAACAAAAGTAATGTATGCAGAAAACCATTAGATAGCAGTTCACGACGCAATGTTGCTGGGTCAACGTTTCACTGTTGATCATGTTAACTTAGTGTTGCGGCAATACATCTTTGAGAAACAGACTAGTAGCGGATCTTGTATTCGTTTTTCCATTTAAACAATGTTTGGTGTTGGGCCCGAGTGAAGAGACCCAAGACTCAGTGACGGTTCAGTGTGACAAAAGAGCATGCATTAGACTAGGACAACAAACACCTATGAATAGATGCACACACATACATAGCATTGACAGTAAAACATTAATCATTCATCGTTGGAGCGCATTGGGAAGGTTTACGAGGAGATACAGAACATGACTAAGAACTATAGTTGAGTATCGCCCAAGGGGCAGGCTGTGGAGAGGCAATTGTGGATGTAGTGATCCATACAAAATGCAAGTTCATCTCTACGGCCATCTTCCCTGCACATCAGCGGGAAATCGCTGGATTATTGTCGCTGTCGATCACCTCACCCGCTATGCAGAAACTGTCGCACTGCAAACGGCGACAGCCCGCCACATTGCGTCCTTCTCCCTGCATCACTTCATACCGCGTCATGGGGCACCGCGGGAACTCCTGAGTGACAGAGGGCGTGCGTTTCTTTCCGAAGTTCTTAACGCCCTTCTGACCGCGTGCCATACCGTCCATCGCACCACTACAGCCTATCATCAGCATACGAACGGCATAAAAGAATGGTTCAATCGTACTTTGGGTGACATGCTATGCATGTACATTGCATCAGATCATACCAACTGGGACCTTGTTTTGCCATATTTTACGTATGCGTATAACACCGCTTCACAGGCCAAAACGGCGTTTTCGCCATTCTTCCTCGTGTATGGCCGTAAGCCTACCAGTGCACTCGACATCATATTCCCCTATAGGCCTGATCCATCAGAGGGCACGCCTCTGTCTGAAGCCTCCAAGTACGCCGAGGAATGCTGGCAGCTGACCCGTTCGTTCACGGCGGAAGACCAGAGTCTCCAAAAATTCCGTCGCGATGATGACCGACCTCCCTCCATCCACCAGCCGGACTCACTAGTCAGGCTGTGGATACCTTCAAAAACCCCTGGTCTCTCCTCTAAACTCCTCGCCCAATACCATGGTCCCAACCGCGTCGTACAACAGACGACGCCAGTAAACTCCGTCGTCAAGCCGCTAACGCTATCTACTGATTTGAGGTGTCGCGGACGCGAGACAGTAAACGTCCAGAGGCTTAAACCGTATTACGACCCGCTTGTCCTCATCTCTCCTTGAGTCGCCAGGATGGCACCTTCCTCTCCAGGGGGCAGTTGTAGCGAAGACTGACGCGCCCTATGGACGCACTACATCATCCGCCCGCCGACGAAGAGGAGCTCGGGCTCACGGTGTCTGACCCTCGATTGAGACGGTCACGTTTCTGAATAGACAATACACAGCATAACTGTATATATATATATATATATATATATATATATATATATATATATATATATAGGGTGCCCCAGCTATCATGCAGCACGATTTAAAAAAAGAGGAACGGCGTTACGCGAAGCAAACCTATTGCGTATTGTTTCCAGTACAGTGGAGCAGCCGCCAGTAATTTTTTTGTTCATCATCATCATCAGCCTATATTTATGTCCACTGCAGGACGAAGGCCTCTCCCTGCGATCTCCAATTACCCCTGTCTTGCGCTAGCGTATTCCAACTTGCGCCTGCGAATTTCCTGACCTCATCATCCCACCTGACTTTCTGCCGTCCTCGACTGCGCTTCCCTTCTCTTGGTATCCATTCTGTAACCCTAATGGTCCACCGGTTATCCATCCTACGCATTACATGGCCTGCCCAGCTCCATTTCTTCCGCTTAATGTCAACTAGAATATCGTCTACCCCCGTTTGTTCTCTGATCCACACCGCTCTCTTCCTGTCTCTTAACGTTACTCCTAAGATTTTTCGTAGCACGTATTGAGCAGCAGAAAGCTGTATCGATAGCCTTTCATGTTGCTTTACAACTTTCTCATTGACACTTTGATAATTAGGATAGTACTTCTCGAGTTAGATAATTAATTACAAATAATTAAATCTCAGTAACGAGGAAAATACTGGCGGTAGCTCCATGGTACTGGAAACAATACGCACTAGGTTTGCTTCGCGTAACGCTGTTCCTTTTTTTTTTTTTAATCGTGCTGCGTGATAGCTGAGACACCCTGTATATAAATTAATGTGTGTGTGTGTGTGTGTGTGTGTCTGTGTGTGCATATGTTTTACTACTATGGCATATTTAAGTGAGACGTTTGATCTTTTGTTATACCGGGTTTTGATGCAGGGTACAATGTCTTCTTTTCTGCTTTGCTTAGCGTGACAAACCACTCTACAGCTCTTTCGTTCTACACAATCAATCTGACGGTGAGCAGTACTACCACTCTGGCATTTTAATAATTCGGTTTTCGATAGTGTGCCGCAACAACGTCCATAGTTTGCAGTACAGGATGACCTCGCCTTGCAGCCTCTGCGCAGCGAACGACAAAAATAATAAATCTCTCGCAAAGGTAGAATTCGATTCAGCGGAATTCTATGCAAACGTTGTTGAAAAGTTACTTCAGTCGTACGTGGAGTGGAATCATTATTTCCACCGACGTAATTGTATAGAACTTCTTGTAAATACACTGCGCGGAGAACTCTCCAGGGGCGCATCCAACTTATATCGGTAACGCTAATGGTCCGCGTACACTGTTCGCAGAAAAACAACAAGAATAATAATCAAAGGATCCGTGCAGCCTATGTTTGGCTACTGCAATTTGTACACTAATCTTGAAACTGCACTCAACTTGTCCTTATGGCTAAGATTAGGATGCCAAATAGCCGAGCAGATAGAACAGTTATCAGTATCTTCAATCTATATGATTCACGTTGCGGCGACTGTTTGAAGTTGAAATAGCACGTGGCCTCATTAAATGTTAGAAAAAAAACTGTCCATCTTATGACGCAACATTTAAACAAACACATGTTGCTACCTATATAAAAAATCTTCACATTTACATCTATTATGTATAGTGCATTCACTTTATGATATGTTTCTCAAATGTCACTTTGCACAGCATCCAACTTTGGTTGCACAGAAGTACAGCGTAATTTTTACTCACTCTCTGTAAATGCCATAGCCAAGTTTTGTTTTCTTGAGGTCCTTGCCGGCGTCGTAAAAAGCCTTCAGGTAGATGCTTGGTTCAGTAAACCCGTTTTCGATGAAGCGGCCTTCAGAATTATGAACTGAATCATGGAATATATACTCACAGGTGCCGTCTGGAGGAAATATAGGGTCTACCTCCCAAAAGATAGTGCAAATCTTTATGGTCGATGGATAAATCGCGACTGGAAAGAAATAAAAAGAACAATGCGTAGCTGTAGTGCTTATTGACGGGTACACGTAAAAGGGAAGCATCCATCTCAGTCACAATCATTGATTAGAAAGTGGTAGTGTAAGTTGAAAAGAATAACAACCTTTTTGCACAGTTGTACAAGACGGTGGCTACTTTGTTCTCTGCTGGATTACCCTTATGCATCAATTGGAGGCGAACACAGCCGGGAGAGCCGATAGGGAAGTTCGCTATATGCAAGGAGGGTATGGTAACTGAGGTGAAAGAATGTTGAGGCAAATAAAGTTTTACCTAGAACGCCACAAGCTTCCGAGCAAATATCTAGCCTTTTTGTTAAATGATGCCATGTCTTCTGATGTATCGGCACCGATAGAAATTAGACACTGCTCAGAACGCCAGAAAGGCCGTGGCCTACTGGTCTCCTCCACCGCGCTTCTGTCAACTATCAGCACAAGTGGAACGTGACGAGTAAGCGTAGTGGAGACTCGTGGCTTAATGAGTACTATGAAAATTTTATAAGGTTGTTTTCTCTTCAAGCCGGGTTGCTTCATCTCCAAGGGTTGTATCCTATATGAGTTTTCTCTTCAAATTCAATACGTTTCCTCTTTACTACCACTCGATCATTGACCAGTCTTGGCAAATGGCCGTCAGTATTGCATATATACGTAAATGGTAGCGACTCCAGACCAGCCATCAAAGCCTTCGAACGCGGCGTCGTCTCGGACCAGGCGTTACGCATCCTCCGCAGCGCGGATCAGAGTACCCTCAAGCACCATACCATCATCTGGTTCCCCGCTGATCTCGGCCGGGTGCCGGGTACCCCGCCGAACCTCAACGATATCGCCCACGACGCAGCGCGTGTGCTTATTGACCGCGCCTTCCTCGGGCAACCCTACCTCGCCGAGCTAGAGACTAACCGGGATGCACCCATTACGCACAACGAAATCACAAAACACTTCTACCTTGGACGCCGCATCTTTCCGCCCCCGCACCCGAAACTTAACCGGCCGCAGGCGCTTATTACAAACAGACACGTACCCAAACCCCGCCAAACTACACGTTCTCCATCCTGACGCGTACCCCAGCGACACGTGCCCCTCGTGCGAATACACAGCGACACTCGCACACATGCTCTGGGAGTGTAGAAACGCTCATCCCGACTCTACCTCGGATAAGGGGGAGAAGTCCTTCAGAAGCTTGCTTCTCGCCGACTAGCCCACGAAGCGGCCGCCAGGTATTCCCTGTCAGTCCCTACGTAGGAGACGGCCGCTACGCGCTAAGTGCTTCCTTGAGGACCTAAATAAAGTTTTTCTAGAGCACCGCGTCTTCATTTTGATTCAAAATCCAAATGGATTACAACTGCGACACTCGTTACGTTGTAGGTCTCCTCGAATGCACCATTTGCCGCGCATAATACAACGAACAGACGAAAACCCCTTTAGGCTACTCTTTAATAATCACAAATCACATCTAAAATCTATACCACAGCTTCCCCTCTCCAAACATGTGAACGCACTATAGGCCACCTTTCCGAAAATGTAAGGCCACTCTTTTGAAATCAGGATTCTCCACTCACTACGACAGAGAAGCTTGTGAGTCATTTCTATTGCACAAGTGTAGTGCCCTTTCTAGGGGAATTAAAGAAAGCATAGGTAGAATGGCGTGCATTCCCAACTAGCCAGATACATGTTTACATGATTGCCGAGATGTTTGGTGCACAAATTAATGCCTTTATCTTTTTTTATGCGTTTACTAACCATTATATATGGAATATACGAGTAATATATAGCATGTTTATGAAGCTGTAAGTATTTCCGCATCATTTATTTGGGATATTTCTCGCCCTACTGTTATGTTGATGTTGATTACTTTGTCGTTGAATTTTGACTTAACAGCGTTAACGAGCCCATGTCTAAAAAATCCGGTGTCGCCGTCGGTGTCGGTCTCGGCGTGGCCGTTCACGGCCAAGAAAATCATCCCGAACCACCCCGACCACACAGGCCCTCCGCGTTCCGCAGAGGCGCTGGTGAATTAATCAAATTTCTCAAAGTAAAATTTATCATGAAAATCGTAAAGTACGACTATACAATAACATACACACATGATAGCGTCGGATTGTAATATCAATGTACGAGAAAACATAATTCTTTTGCGCGAAAACTGAAACAGAAACCCCTTTTACAGCATTTCTACCATACAATAGCGGCGCGCCCTGGTAGGTTGCTTGCACAAACGCCATCCAGATGGCGCTCGCTTCCTCGGCAGGACACCGAATACCGGTATCTCGGTGTGGTGTTCAGCACGATAAGTGACTTGCTTACGGCTCACGAAGAGAACCTACACAAAACATTGCAGAGAGCAGGAAAGGTTCTACGTCGGAAAAGCTTGAGGGGGAGTAACCCCTTCCCGATTGTCCGAGATATGTGGAAATCTGTGCATATACCTGGCCTGACGTTTGCAAATTCACTTGCCTGCCTCACAGCAGAAGCCAAGGAATGGTTGGAGCGAGGCCAGCGAGAAGTGGGCCGTCTGGCCCTTGGTTGTCATGGGCGCGTCGCAATCGAGGTCATTGAGGGTCAATCGAAGACATTCAGGTTAGTCCACGCACGAGGCGCGTGAAGCAAGGAGCAAGCTTTCCTGCGAGGGACGTCTGCACCTCATGGACAACATACAATGGCCCAGGCGTCTGTTTAGATACACCTGCTGCGTAACAGGCAAAGAACCCAGTGGTGCAAGCGGGTTCTATTTCGGCGCCGCAAATATGAATTTCTTGCGAAAGCAGTTTGCGAGGACCAGGAGTCCAAGCGGACTGTGGCCGTAAAGGCACAGGTGGCTGAAGAGGAGACCATGAGGTTGCGGAACGCAATGACGATGAAATCTACCTTGCGGATGTATAGAATTCCCAAGACTAACATTAAAATGGAGGAGCTGTACGATGACAGCGGTGGAAGTGTGCTCCTCTTTGAGGCACTGCGCACGCTTGTGTACCGTCGCCACTTCGACTCGTCCGTTGACCTCATATGTCGCACACGTGGCCTGGAGGGGGAAACTCTAGCGCACCTAGTGCTCCGGTGTGCCGGTTTGTGCCCACGACACACAGAGGGCACCACACTTCCACTAGCACTGGGATTTGGGAGCTAGAATGAAGTGCGGGAACGAGGGACGGTGCTGTGTAACGCAGTGAGCGCAACGAAGGACAGACTGGCACATTGGTGGCGTATGACTTGGCAGCAGCACAGTGTGACCAACTCTGAAGGGAAAAGATGAAATCCAGTGTGTCAAAGTCAATGTCTGTGCACCACGATGGGCTGGATGTGCAAAAGAGCTGAAGTCTGCTCTCCCCCTTCCCCATTGCCCTTTCTTTTTTTTTCTTTTTATCTCGTTTCTAATATCCCCCTTTTTCCACCTTTTCTTTTTTATCGCCATGTTTAATTATTTGCTCCGGCTAGGGCGCTTTAAAGCAACCCTCCCGTTCCCAAAGGATCAGCCACAATTCATCACCATCATCATCATCGTCAAACTGGGGCATAGCCTGCCTAATGCGTTTTGAGCAGGCGCGCGCCTTGGGGCAACAGCAAACAACTAAATTAAATTATGGGGTTTTACGTGCCAAAATCACGATCTGATTATGAGGCACGCCGTAGTGGGGGACTCTGGAAATTTGGACCACCTGGGGTTCTTTAACTTGCACCTGAATCTAAGTACACGGGTGTTTTCGCATTTCGCCTCCACCGAAATGCGGCCGCCGTGGCCGGGATGCGATCCCGCGACCTCGTGCTCAGCAGCCCAACACCATAGCCACTGAGTAACCACGGCGGGTGACAGCAAACAATTATTAAAATAATTTTAAAAAAAGCTGCTAGGGCCTTGACAATTTGCTATCACACGGCTATATTGCTCCTGAAAAAGGTCTTCCCAGCGATGTATTTCTGTTTAAAAGTGAAGCCGACTATAAGTAGATCTGTGTAAGCTTGGTATTTGTAAGCTTGCTTTCCCACTTTGTGCGTCGCAATAAAGCCTACTCATAAAGAAAAATGCAATGCGAACGGGGCCCGATAACGCTATCGTCTTCCACTCTTAAAAGGGAAGCTTAAGAGTCCACTAATTTGTTTTAACACGAAAGTGTTTGATGCCGGGTTTCACGACTGACTTCCTGCAACAGATGTAACGGTTATAATGAATTCCCGAACTTTGTGGAGAAATGCATTGGCGTTCAATTTATTTTTTTTTTTCACAAAGCGCCGTTTTACGCATTGAAGCACAAAAGTAACTCCGCAATGTTCGGGAATTAATATCTCTAAACAGGTGTCATCCTGAGAATGCGTTCCAAGTGCATCCGCCTTGCAAACTTCACGGCTACAATTTAAAAATTGCAATGAGGGCTATAAGATAATTAGAAACTTTAGTGATTCTTGTTAATTAGTCGATTTAGGGATTTCAATTTTTTTGTGCATGTCCGGCTGTTGAGTAGACCAGCTCATGAACTATAATTATGCAATCTGCCACAGCCAACCTTTAAGAATTTTGGAAGTGTTCGCTGAAACACCCGGTATATATAAATGAAGAAGAAGAACCAAATCCGAGGGGCCCGATTTTTATTAGTCATATCATAAGAAGCCAACAAACAATGACACCAAGGACCGCAAAGGCCAAATTGTCTGTAGGTCTTAATTCAATAAAGAAATGATAATTAAGTAAAATGAAAGTGGGAAGAAAAAAAAAACACCGACAAATATGATACTCCCTGCTTGGAAACTTGAGCGCAGTGGTTTAGGTGCTATAAATTCTTAGTCCCTATTTATTTCTCTACCTGCCTCTTGCACCAGTCTTCAAGGAACAAGATGCTTTAAATATTTTGTTTCTTTTTTCTAGCGTGGGGCGGAATTGAACCCGAGTCACACGGATGCCCCAAACACCGTAGCCCGACGCCTTAGCGGTGCAGCAGGAACGCCCGATGGATAGCGATGAAATTAACTCGCAGCGTTCGCATGCACGAGCGTGTGATGGGTCGCGAAAGCCCCGAAGAAGCCAGACTTCGGCCGGACCATGTGATTGCTGCTAGAACACGCAGCGTGCCCGAATACACGCTTAGTATTAATCGAATCTGGTGGAGGCATAGGCGTCGACTACGGGGGAGGGGGGGGGGGGGCTGTGCCCCCCCGGCGATGCCGAAGATCCCCTCCCCCCAACTCCTAAAATGTCATTACCAGAGTCCTGTTCCCCAAATCATGTATTGTTGCTTTTGAGGTGCTTAGCGATGGAACGAAAAATGTTAGGCCTAACGTTAAGACACAGGAAGAGAGCGGTGTGGATCATAGAACAAACGGGGATAGGCGATATTCTAGTTGACTTTAAGCGGAAGAAATGGAGCTGGGCAGGCCATGTAATGCGTAGGATGGATAACCGGTGGACCATTAGAGTTACAGGATGGATACCAAGAGAAGGGAAGCGCAGTCGAGGACGGCAGAAAACTAAGTGGTTTAGTTGTTCGGTGGCTAATCGGCTAAATTTTGCGAGAGCTCAGAAGCACACAAAACGATTTGTCTTGCAAGCGGTACCAGTAGTATCTGACACATTGGGGACTTGTGGGAACCTATACCATCGCCATACGAATCTTCTACCGTAAGTTGTGGATTAATGGAGTCACCTTCGACGAAGTTCTACCCGACGACCTGCAGAAATGTCACGATTGTGTCCACCAGCTACAGCAGCTATATATAATAACTGTCCCTTGGTATCTAAGCGGCAGAGGTATAATTCGCAGCGTACTTCAAATACATGTTCTTTGTGACGGCAGTCCATGCTTCTAACGGAGTCCCGAGTTATGTAGTGACTTTGGGATTGAAAAACGCAAGTTGCTGATTGGAAAGTCACGTGTACCTCCAATTGAGCCGGCAACGCTGCCACGCTTGGAGCTTTTGGGTGCCTTTGTTCACTACGATAGTAGTGGTCACACAAGTCTGAAAATAGACCCCACGATGTGGACGGACTCCATGATCATTCCGTCATGGATAAAGATGACCACAAGAAATGGAAACAGTTTATCGTCCAGTAGAGTAACCTAAAGCAGGTGCACAACGGATCAATCAGAATGAAGATGCTGCCCCGGATCGGACAAACGTCTGATATGCTCACGGGTGGCATATCGCCCGATAAACTACTGTCTATCCCAAAATGGTCCTGACTGGATTGCTGGAGCAATGTTTGAGTGGCCTCTAGAGTCCCGCATCCTAGACACTGAGAAAGCCGTCAAAAGTAAAGTAGTAGCAATTCATGTGGCAGTGGGAGCTTATTTCTCAAATCCAATCACCTATATTCAGCGCTTTGGCGCCTAATTCGGGTCAGAGCACCGGCGTTGGATTCATAGATTGCTGCCGATACAAGACTAACAAAACTGGATATCTCGTGTCAACACAAAGCTTGCACGCTCAACAATACGGGATCAGACGTGCCTAAGAGTGAGGCTTTCCTGTAAGCGTTCCCTTGTTTGGCTAGAGGTCAACCACTAGAGCCTACAGGCGGTGTTCTTTGCATTGGAGGCCACTTATCGCTCTTAAATACATCGTAAGACCTGAAGCACCCGGTGATACTCCCGTCAAACGATCATTTTATTGTGATAGCAATTATATGGACATTCGAGACGCATTTCTGCCGGCACCGTCACCCACATATTCCGTATACAGTCAAGGCGGATAACATCGTCTCCGCACGCCATATGCTGTATGTGCGAGTGAAAACGTGCGAGGGTGCGCCGAAGATGGTGGCTCCATCTCGCGCGTGCAAGGGGGGAAAGCGGGGAGGAAGCGCACCGTCATCCGCCCCGTGGGAGGCATTGGGGCGAGGGAAGGAAGTGGGGGAGGGGCGTTCTACTCCGGCTGCGGCTGCTTATGGCGCGTCCGCGCAAGCTCCATGTAAAAAGCGGTCTGCGATGCTTGGACAGAGGGTGCGCGGGTGTTCTCGCCGCGTAGTTCGCGCTGAAGCGAGAGGTTGCACGAAGGTGAATTCACTCTCTGCCGCCGCCGCGCTTTCTCACTCCAACGTTTTCGCAGCAAGCGTGCGCGTTCATCGAGTGATAATTTCATATTTGCTTGTGCGCGCGTAACACCATGCTTGTTAATTTAGTTAGTAAATCTTTACAAGTTTATATGGCCGAGCAATCTATTATCCTTACTTAGTAGAGGCTGTATACTAATTTGCTATCGCCATCGATGCTATCCTTTCAGGCGAAAATGCGACTCTTTCGGCGTTCTTGGCAAACAATGCTTATTTCCAAGTTTATGCAGGAACAGAACTTGAAGACACGAACAATTACATTGTATTTTTTACGTGCGCCAATTCCGGAGCTGTACATCTCGAGCTAATCTCCAAAGGGACGTCTGAGGCTTTCGTACTGTACTTGTCGCGATTTATTGCTCGAAGGGCGTTACCTAGCTTGATCTACTCGGACAACGCACAATATTTTCAGAAGGTGTCGGCGGACATAAGGTGACTCCACCGAATGATCTCCTAAAAGAAATCCACTATTAACATCTCAACAAAAACGAAATTTCATGGAAATGTATTGCAGCCAGCGCCCCTTGGTGATATGGATGGTACTGTACGCACTGTACGCCCAAGGCACTCCTTGGGCGTACAATAAAATTTGTTAAAATGCAATAAATCTCCGAAAAAGCCCGTCTGAACATCGAAACCTATGTGGGAGAACATTGTACGTTATACCAGCCGAACTTGCGCTTGGACGAAGGCTGACCATGATTCCGTATGAGACCGTTGAAATCACCGACAATTCTAAAAGAGCAGATTCCATTTCTAGGCACGCCTAAAAACAGCTCTTGTTAGAAAGTTTTTGGGAGAGGTGGCGAAAATAACATCTGGTTCAGGAACGATCTGCTCACTTTGCCGATACAAGATCAACCCCAGCACCGAAAGAAGGAGAAATCGTGGTCGTGCATGCCGTCAACACATCAGGCCAGCTATGAAAGCTTGTAAAGGCACTAGAAGTGTATGGTCACATATGTTTCTGCAAAATCAAGTTAGAAGGAGGCCTTCTTGCGATTATGCCAATCCAAAGACTTTACCCGCTTGAACTGAATGCGTAACTTATTCGCGTGGACGGTATGTTGTTCGATTGCATGTTCCTGCCGGGATAAAGGAATAAAGAGGAAGCAGAGCACAAGCGCACGAGATAAGGGGACACTCTCAACTGTAGGTAGATCGTATCCTACGTCAGCTGAATGAAAGTCTTGTTATCCGCCGTGGTGGCGTAGGCCCTAGGGCGTTGCGCTACTATGGGATCGAATCCGGGATCGCGATTGAATCCGGGAGTGGGATCGAATCCCGGTCTTGACGGCCGCATTTTGATGGGGGTCAAATGCAAAAACGT
This sequence comes from Dermacentor silvarum, assembly GCF_013339745.2. Taxonomy (NCBI): domain Eukaryota; kingdom Metazoa; phylum Arthropoda; class Arachnida; order Ixodida; family Ixodidae; genus Dermacentor; species Dermacentor silvarum. The sequence goes on from NC_051161.1 coordinate 56,491,518, forward strand.
CCGTGTATTGTGCATTTGGTGCACGTAACGCTAGGTGGTCAAAATTAACCCGGAGTCCCTCAAGAGCTACGGCGTGCCTCATAATCACATCGCGGTTTTATCACATGGATCCTCCGAATTATTTAACTGCCTTGTGCCTGTATGACAGAGTTGAGTCTGGCAGCGTCTGCTGGAATGTAATCATTCACATTTAAATCTACCAATCTATCAATCTATCCATGTCCGTATCTAACCGCTTTCCACAAAGCACGTCAACTTGGCTCACTTGGTAGTCTATGATATAATAGAACGACGGGCTGCTGTGGTGAGAGACCTGATTCAAAACCAATCATCAGACCTACTTGAGTCACTGAGTATGACTGTGCCACTGGGTATATCATATATAGCACTGCTCATATCTGCCACGCTTTAAAGATTTATCTGGTGCTGAGTGCCAATGAACTCGCGTCATATAAGTACAATCTTGTGTCCACGTATATTCGAGCAATTTTGTCTCAGTACAAATCAGACACTTTCCACGCATGAATTTCATGGCGACGCCGCTCTAGATGGCACATCGTGCCCATAAGTGCGAGAGAGGAGCCTGGCGGCATACAGGCCGCATAGATTGCCTGTCTTGGCAGCGTCAATACGGTGTGTCACTACATTGCTGCAGTGGTAACCCCATTGCCGTGTACAGTAATCGTGAGATGTGCGCTGCCGGAATCTTATTGCTATAGCAATTATATGCACACTCCAAGGGGATTTCTGCCGTCACCATCACTGATGCCGTCGCCGTGACGACGACAGCGCGAGAGGCAGCAGGGAGTGCGGCTCTACTCTGCCAGCAAATGCGTACTTGTATTTTGCGCGGCCCTGGGCGGTCGCGCGCGCCGTATCTTGAAAGCGACCTACAGATGGCTCGTACTTTCGTGCACGCTGTGCTTTTGCCGCTGAGTTTCCGATGAAGCGATTTACCGCACGAAGATAACTTCGCTTGCTGCTGCCTCCTCGCTTGCTCACGCCAGCGTTTTGACAACGAGTGTCCGCGGTCATCGAATGTGATGTGTTGATGTTTCCTTGTATGCGCTGAAACCATGCTTGTTAATTCAGTTAGTAAGCGAATCTTTCCAAGTTTATATAAGCGATAAAACTACAATCATTACTCCATATAGCTGTCTACTAATTTGCTATCACAATTGATGCTTCGCCTTTCGGGCGATACCGCGCCTTTTTTTAATGTGATTAGCACTTTATCATCACTTTATAGACGTCGTCTCATTGTCATCATGCTGTCGTGGTCATACTGATTTTGTCTTTCAATTGAGGTCATTGCTTCTGCGTCTGCGTCTTGCCACCGTCGTCATTGCGGCATCGTCAGAGAGTCGCTGTCAGGCATCCGTTGTCATGATGTCGTCGCGATGTTGTCTGAGTCGTTCTACGCCGTCACTCCAGCTTCGTCATTCGACGCTCGTCATGCCGTCATCAACAGGCAATCGTCGTCAACACTGGTCATCCCAGTGTCATCAAATTTTTTTTTCATGCCATCATCGCCATTCTAACTTTATCACCGTGCTCTCGTCATGCCGTTGTCGTTACGCCATGGTGTTGCAGTCGTCGTCATCCAATTGTCGTCATCCTGCTGCCTTAGTCGTTCCCTCAACGTAATTCTTTCTTCGTAATTCTAGGACAATCATGCTATCGTGATGCACTTGTGATTATACCGCCGTTGCCAGCGGAGGCGCGAACGTGAAAGTTCTGCATGGTGCAGCCACCCAGTGGCACAAAGCTCAATGGGACAAACACAGAGCTAATATTGCAGTAACCGAGTGCGTTCTACGTTACTGCAGGTGTAAATTTTCCCCAGGGGCGTAATCGTACTGCTGCCGAAAATTTACACCAGCAGCAAGGTAAGATACGGGTGGTTACTGCAATATTAGCTGTGTTTGTCTCCTGAGATCTGCGCCATCAGGTGGCTGCACCATGAAGGCCGCTCAGCTTTACGCACCCCCACCCCCTCCGGTAAAACACCCAGTCCGCCGGATTACCGGACAAACTAAAATTCTCTAACGTGAAGCACGTAGCGTTCCCCCCATACCTTTCACGGTAAAGATTACCGTTCCGCAAAATTCCGCAGTGACGGCAGCTTGCGACGTGGTGAGTGACGTCGCTAGCCTTTCGTAGATAAAAGAACCAGCCTTGCAACTGATTTCATGGTAGTTGCAGCACATAGGACTCCTGAGGAGCAGCGTGAATACGAGGAGCAGCACACGGAAAAAGAAACGGCAATACGACTAGCGGCCGCGTGTTGTCAAAATTACCGTTACTCCCAACACTCTAAATTACCATTACTACCACTACTCTAAAGGAATAACGCAATAACCCCCTCAGCAGTTGTAGTGGTGGTTGTCAACAGCTTCGCTGGACAACCACTTTCGCAGGGCCGGAATGGTGAGATCTTCTTTATTGCGATAGCAATTACGCAGACACTGCAGAAAATTTTCGCCGTCGCCGTCCTCATTGCGTTCTGTATGAATTCCAACTGCGATAATATCATACCGCACTCCACGCGCCATGTGGTAATCGTGCGAGTGAAAGCGTGCGAGACTGAGTCGAGACGGATGGTTGCTTGATGCGCACCATCTTTCCTCCCGCCCATTGTTGGAGGTCACTTGATCAAGCGAGGGGCGCCGGATTGTAAACGCGCGGTGACGCGGTCAAGCGCGCGGGAAAGGGGCGTAGGGGAGCGCGCGTCTCTTCCTCGCGCCCGGTCGTCGTTGCGCATGGTTCTCCGCGCAGATGACGTGGCGTACCTAGGACGTAATCAGCGCAGGGTGCATTGGTGAGGGCTACCCGAGATTGATGTTGGCTTGAAGCGCGCTGTCTTCCAGCGCGACTAGTCATGGAAGCAGCACGAAGTCGTAGAGGCACTACGAAGTATTTGAGGTAGCAGCAGGACGCATTCAAGTCCCTCTGCCAGGGTTTCTTACCGCGCCAACGTTGTACCGTTTGTGTTCATGCTTGTCGAGTCAGATCTGTTCATATTAGCCTGTGCGTGAGTGACCCCATGCGTGCTAATTCATTCAGTAAACGAATGTTTACATGAGATAATACGGCCAATAAAACTACATGTATTAAATTTGTGTAGTTTGCATTGGTCAACTTGAAAAGTTGGAGTTGTCCCAGGTATTTTCCAAGAAGTGAGTAAGTCCCAAAGATTGGTCGGCCACTGTAAACAAATTGTTAGTGTTTACCTTATCTTGACTACGAACCGTGTCACTGGTAATACGACTTGTTCGCCGAAACCAACACTATCGATTGCACATGTTTTAAAATGATGATTCTATTGTTTCGAACACTTCGCAAATTCTCAATAATGACAGTAGAGGTTAAGTGAATACCGGATACCATAGTACCTCGAAAACATAAACATTCTAAATGAAAGAAAATTCGCTAACGTCCACTAAATACATAATAATCGTCAACAGTACAATGTGCAAACATGCATAATGAGATTCTGTCCTGCTCTAAGTGCTCCAGCAAGAACGGCAATAGCTAACGATGTCTGACCTGAAAAACATGAGTAAATAAAATGCTTCAAAGAATTATTGTAACCATAACTATTGTCCTAATAAATATGTAGGATGCACACGTTTTATTGAGGCCCCCAAACTTAAGCACAGACACCTCTGACTCCACTATTGAGGACAGTGAACTATACGGTGAAGAAAAGAACTGAAACTGATCAGCTGTGAATTATTGACTGTCGCTGCATATTTTATAGTATGAATAAATATTTCACTTACGCATCGTAGTCGTAGTCGTTGTAGATTTGGTCATCGAAATCGGGGCTGTGGGGGCTTTAGTTCTTCTCGTAGAAGGCGGGGTTGCTTTAGGTGTGATTTTTGGAGTTTTAGGGGTTCCTTTAGGTGTAGGGCTTCTTGTAGGTGACGGGGTTCTTTTAGGTGTGGGGCTTCTTGTAGGTGCCGGGGTTCTTTTAGGTGTAGAGCTTCTTGTAGTTGCCGGGGTTCTTTTAGGTGTAGGGCTACTTGTAGGTGCCGGGGTTCTTTTAGGTGTAGGGCTTCTTGTAGGCGCCGGGGTTCTTTTAGGTGTAGGGCTTCTTGTAGGTGCCGGGGTTCTTTTAGGTGTGGGGCTTCTTGTAGGTGCCGGGGTTCTTTTAGGTGTGGGGCTTCTTGTAGGTGCCGGGGTTCTTTTAGGTGTAGGGCTTCTTGCAGGTGCCGGGGTTCTTTTAGGTGTAGGGCTTCCTGTAGATGCCGGGGTTCTTTTAGGTGTGCTTTTTGGAGTGCTCATGGTTGCGTTATATGTTATGCTTTTTGGAGTTTTCGGGGTTCTTTTGGGTGTAGTCGGGTTAGGAAGTGTTGGGGTGGGTGAAGCGCCTTTGTTAGTCATCTTCGTTGCTATGGTTGCAGTGCTTGTAGGTGTTTGTGCAATCGTAGAGCTTCTTTCTTGAGACCTCGTATTTTCGTCTTTGGCTGTTCCTGTTGTCTTTTCTCCTCCTCCTGAAGGCCCTCCTGATGACGGAGGGACTTTTGCGTATTTTACATTCCTTTCCTCTTCTTCTTCATCATCTGAAATGTACACAAAGTAAGCTACTTTAGTTATTTCTGTACATTGTGAACGAAGCGCAATAAATAAAGAACGTATTCTACTTCGTGTTAAAGGGAAACGGACACAAAAGTTTTCGGGTGGTTTTTTTTGCGTCAGAACAAAAGTTCAACGATGGAAAATGACGAATACAAGAAGCTGCTGTGCAACAAAAGCACGTGGAACATTTTTTTGTCAATTTGCGGTTACGCCTTGAACCAAGCGGCTGCCGGCAGAAGCTGCAATTTTACATCATGACCTCCCCCCCCCCCCCCCCCCCTCGGCACTCCACACATGAGGTGCGTCTTACATGTGCCTTCCTGTGGTCGTCGCTAGGTATTGACACGTTCGTCGCGGTGGAAAGAAATGATGGCCAGACATTGCTGCGCCCATGGATCGTCGGTCGTGACATGCTGTCGCATACGTATCCCAGAGACGAGAAGGTGCGTAAACCTTGAACACGTGCCTGTCAGCCATCACGCGCAGCCTGGAGACCTATAAAAATTGACATCAGTTGCGCTGACCACTTCGTCGACGATGCTTATGTGACCAGCCCGGCTCTGCATGCCGCTCAAAAGGCACCGCCTAAAGCCTGACGCTGGGCCCTCGGTGTACACACGAAAACACAAGGCAGCTAGGATTAGCGGCGCGTTTGAAAAGAGGAGGCGAGAAGAGGTTGGTACTGTTCTCGTTCACTTGCAGCCTTCTTGTGCAGTCGCTCATGGCGACGGCATAAATTACAATTCAGTCATCCAAGCAGTGCTCAAGTACCCTGCAGCTGCCTCGCTTGCGTGCGCTCTTGAAAAAGCAAGTGTACAGGGAAAATAATTCTTGCACGAGTGTCTGGGGCAGAGCGAAATCTTGGTGCTACAGTTCGTGGAAACGCCGGTCGCGCATTTGGGAAGCGTTGTGCATGAGAGGTTTAGTGTACCAGGAAATCTTCCTCTATGAAAGGAAGGAAGGAAAGAAACTTTATTTCAAAACGAAAAATTACGCGAGCATGGTTGGGCCCTTAGTCCAGGGCTCCACTGGCGCGAGCGGCTCACTGCGCATGGTCCAGGAGAGCCACTTGGCTCTCCTTTCCCTCGTCCGTAAGCCATGCCCCCCATTGCCTATTTAACATGAGTGGTTGTGATGTTATGTATGGGCTAATAATATGTGAAGGCCTTACCAGGCACTCCCATGTGATAATGTAGTGTGGGTTTCTTGGAACACCATGGACAGACATCAAGAAATCTAGTTGGACTTATTTTACTGAGTTGATGCAGGTTGGGGAAGCTGTTTGTTTTAATGCGCGGCCAGTCCCTACTCTGCTGTCTGTTAAGGGCCTTGTGGGGATGACCGTAGATTCTGCGTTCCTCCCGTTGTTGTAGAAGAATATCACGAGTGCTTGGAAGAAGCTCCGCGCAAGGCCCCGCCGCAGCTCGGTTGTTGAATCCTCGAGCTACACGGTCTGCCGCAACATTACCTTCCAAGCCCTCGTGAGCTGAACACCAGATAATGTCGTGGTGTTCTTTCACGGTTTGTCCCAGAACTCTGCGCACCATTTTGGGTACCGTCCCATTCAGAAACAGCCGACATGCCGTCTGCGAGTAAGACAGTATGACTACCGACTCCGGTTCTGCGTCTGCAATGGCCATGGCTATTGCAGTCGCTTCGGCCGCGCACGTGGATCGAGTTACGACTGTAGCTGTTATGATGCGTTGTTGTTGGGTAACCGCTAGCGTGTGAGTCTCTATAGTGGCTCTGCTTGCATCTGCGTAGTACGCGGCCGAACCTTTCCCAAAACGATTCCGCAGGTTTACAGCTCATGGTCGTCTTCTACCGGCATGGTATGTTGGGTGCATATTCTTTGGTATTGGTGCCACCGTGATATGAGATCTCGTGTCCCTGTCCAGAAGCACTGTATCCTCGTCGCAGTATAGTGGTCACGGTGTGAAACCCAGCTTTTCTAAAACTGCACGTCCCTGGTTCGTTGAGCTGAGCCGCTCTCTTTGAGCTATGAGGACCGCGCTCGCGTATTCCTCAAAGGTGTTGTAGAGGCGCAGTTTCTCGACTTTATCGTTATTAGCACTTTCGGGAATGCCAAGCGCTGCCTGCCTTGACGGCTTTCCTTATGATTGTATTAACCTGTTTCATTTCCTGGTTTGTTAGTGCTTGTACGGGAGTGCGTACGTCACCCTGCTAATTATAAAGGCGTGGACCAGTCTGATCGTTTCTACTTCAGTTAGCCCATCTTCACTGTTAGCTATCCTTATCATACGGGCTACGTTCCCTGTTGATCCTCTTGACTTTTGGATGGTGTGTGTTGTACCTGCGTTCTTATTGTAGCTATATTCCCAGAATGCGCCGTGTTTTCACCTCCCTGACGGAACGTCCATCAAGGTGGTTGGGTATTGGTACAATATCGTTCTTTCTCGCGCATTTAGCCCTGACTCTGATCAGCTCAGTCTTCTCAGGTGAACATTTCATCCCTGCTCCGTCCGTGAAAGCCAGTATCTTGTCTACTGCTCTTTATAGGTGTCTTGTTTTTCCGCATACGACCCTCTTCGCGTCTAAAAGGTTATGTTGTCCGCATAAATAGCGATGCCTAAATCTAGGTCCTCCTGCAGTTCAATGGCGAGCTTACGCATGGCCATATTGAAGAGGATAGGAGAAAGGATAGCTTCTTGCGGGGTGCCTGTGTTCGGGAGGTAAATGTGTCGGACCTAGTCGACCCCAAACCTATTGTCCCCGTTCGGTGCGTCAGGAATGACCTAACGTACGCGTATATGTGGCGGCCACAGTTTGTAGACACCAGGCCTTCCATGATCGAGTCATGTGAGATTGTGTCAAAATCTTTCTTGATATCGAGCGCCAGTATAAAATTGTCACTCGAGCTTCTGACTGGGTGCACGACGTCGTACTTCAGAAGGAGGAACACGTCCTGAGGTGATACGTGTGGCCTGAAGCCGAATATGTTGCTCGGTAGAAGGTTTTTTGTCTCTATATAGTTGGATAGTCTGATTAAGATCACTTTTTCACGCAACTTGCCCGTGCATGAGGGCAGCGAAATTGGTCTTAGGTTATGGATATCCCTGGGTTTACCTGCCTTGGGTATTAGGTGATATTAGACCCTTTCCATTCTGTTGGGAGTTCTCCACCCTCACTCCAGACTTTCGCGTTATAGAAGTCCACGATTTTTGTTAGGGCTGCGTCACTCAGGTTTTTGATCATGGCATTGGTAACCTGGTCTTTTCCTGGAGCAGTGTTTTTTTCCGAAATGATAGGGCCTCCGCGTATACTTCTTCCAAGGTTATGGGTGCGTGTAAGTCGGGTTGCTGTATTCTTTTCTATTTGGTGTGTAGCAGCTGTGTGGTAAGGTTGTGCCCAATATATATCTCCTTGATCATGTTTGTTAGCGTGATATCGTCCCCTTTAAACTCGCTCTGAAGGGTCTTGAGTGTCCTGTTCGTCACTGTTATTGTACTTCCGGGGTCAATCAAGCTTCGCAAGATGTGCCATGTCCTCTTAGTGCTCAGTGTTCCTCTGAGCGAGTCAGTGAACTGTCTCCAGTTGGCGTCACTCAAACGTTGCGCACACTAATTAGCTTGCTGTGCTAGCTGGGCTACACGTATTTTCAGTTTCGGTAAAGTTTTTGTCTCCTCCAACGTTTGGTGAGGCTCCTTCTGGCACCCCACAAATGAAGTAGGTGTCTATCGACCGCCGGAGTTTAAACGTTTGTTTCAATTTCCTTAGTTACCACCGCGTGCACCTATTTGATTTGGGCTATCCATGTGCTGACGTCGCTCAGTTCTCCTTGAATGTCTAGCCTTTCGCGGAATTTCACCCAGTCCGAGATTTTGGCTTTCCCGATCACCCTCCTTATTCTGGCCGCACTGAGCGATATACTCAAAATATAATGGTCGCTGCCAAGATTCTCTCCCAGATTCGTCCATGTCATGTTAAAAAAATTATGGGGTTTTACGTGCCAAAACCACGATCTGATTGTGAGGCACGCCTTAGTGGGGGACTCCGGAAATTTGTACCATCTGGGGTTCTTGAACGTGCACCTAAATCTAAGTACACGGGTGGCTTCGCATTTCGCCCCCATCGAAATGCGGCCGCCGTGGCCGGGATTCGATCCCGCGAGCTCGTGCTCAGCAGCCCAACACCATAGCCGCTGAGCAACCACGGTGGGTCATGTCATGTTCCTTGCGATGCTTGAGAATGTCAGATCTGGCGACGTGTCTTTTGATGCACTATTGCAGATGCGTGTGGAGAAATCTAGCTGTGTAAGCTGGTGTAGGCCGTGTCTTTCCACTAGGTCCGCTAGCATTATTCATTTGGGGTTCTCTTTGCTATAGCCCCAGTTAGCGAGCTGTGCTTTAAACTCACCAATAAATGTAAGTTTGTCATTTCCTTTTAGAAGGCCCAATGTGTGCATTAGTATATTCTCGAAGTCGTCATGTTTCTCTCTGGGAGGGCTATACACATTGATTATCACCGTTTTCGGTCGACCGAGTTTTCGAGGCCAGACTGTGATTACGTGATGTTGAATGGGTTCATTCCCTGCATAGCTAATGCTCAGCGCCACATCCTTCTTTGCCAAGGTCGCTATTTGTGGGTACTCCGGGTTCTTAGAGCACACGTAGCCCTTCAGATTTGGCTGGTGTTTGCCTACCTCCTGTATGCATATAATATCGGGAGGGACTGGAGACGATTCAATGAATTGTGTGAAATTGGCGAGTTTTTTCCGCACTGAGCAGCAATTCCAATGCCAAATTTCTACTTGTTCGGTCTAATTACTACTGCTGGGTCTAGCCATGACTGGTGTTTTTCGAATCTGTTCCGCCATCTTTGGGTTGTCTGGTGGGAGCACCTGGGCTTTCACTAGGTCTCTTGCGAGGGTTCTGCGTCTGACTTATGTCGCTGCATGATGGTGCGTTCCATCTGTCCTAGTTTGGCAAATACAAGCTGCATTTGCTGAACTAGGTATGCTGTCGACTCTGTGGTGCGGCCTGGCATGTTACTCGGTTGATTTAAATTTATTGCCTCGAGGCATGCCATCCTAGACTTGACCTATTGTAATTCTGTTTTGATTTGTCTGTTCTCATCTACTACCCTCTTGTAGTCGGGGTGTTGCGTGATCGATGGTGTAACAGGTGTATGTTTGACAGTGGGAGATACGACTTGCGCCCAGCTTGCCTGATTCGCTTGTGGCTTGCTCTGTGCAAGGGATGCCCCGGGTGACTTGCTTCTTGGATGGGCTTTCGCCTTCGTGTTCTCCTGTATGGTTGGTCTCGGCCTCGACGTGGACCTTCGACGCTGCTGCTCCGGTTGGCCGGGATCCATGCGGTTGTTCGATGGCGAGCGGGTTCTTGAGCGGCTACTGCGGGTCGCAGCTCATCCGTACTCCCATTCCGATTGTTCGTCCTCCGAGGAGAACCAGCGATGGGCTGGTTTGTGTGGTTTCTTGGGTGGTTTCGCTGCCTGGCATCGTACAGGCTTGAGGCGTTTTGGGCAGCTGCGGTTTCCATTTAGGTGGTCCCCAGAGCAAATTGCGCATGTCGGGGTAAAGTTGTAGGTTACTTCTGGGTTGCGCGCACTCCGCAGGTACGGCACGTGGGCAAATCTGGCTGCGGGCACACGTCGGTGTGGTGGCCAACTTTCCCACACGCTGGGCAAAATTGGACCGTGTTACGAAAAGGAATGCACTCCTTCTAATCTCCTCTGTAGTAAATATATCTCGGTAGCACGTGCGTCGCTGAAGAAAGTAAGGACAGCACTCTGAGAGTCTCCCAACATCCGGCCCTCTACCAGCTCCACGCCCTGGGTGCGAAATTGGATGCTTTCATTGATAGTCTCAGAAGAAGTGTGCGCCTCTATACCGCGGATGACACATTTCCTGGTTCCTTCACCTGGCGTGGCATAGACATTGACCGGATGCGGTCTTACGTTGATCTTCAGAGACGTGACGCCCTTCATCGCCATCGCGACGGTCGTATCCGGGGTGGACTTTCTTCTTCCTTCTGGGGTTTTACGTGCCAAAACGAGTTCTGATTATGAGGCACGCCGTAGTGGAGGGCTCCGGATTGATTTTGACCGCCTGGGGTTCTTTAACGTGCACTACAACGCAAGCACACGGGCGTTTTTGCATTTCGCCTCCATCGAAATGCAGCCGCCGGGGTCGGGATTCGATCCCGCGACCTCGTACTCAGCAGCGCAACGCCTTAGCTGAATGAGCCACCCCGGCGGGTTCCGGGGTGGACGCTAGTGCTATTGGAACCCGGCCGGATGCGGAGAATGAACTGATCCCTTCTGATTTTTCCTCGGTAGGCCTCCACTATTGCGTCGGAGATTGCTTGGCTGGTCACATTCCTCAGTGGCAGTCCCTGGTGAGGTCGGAAGACCACTTTCATATCGTCCTTGGGTAGGGGTGGGTGCCTGCCTCTCGCGGGTCGACCCCGGCGTTGTGGCTGGTTGCCTGCTTTAAGCTTGCTGTCCACAGAGAAGTCCCCTCCTTGCCGTAAGTTCCACCCTTTTGCCTGTTTCTTTTGCTCTGAGCGATCGGTAATCTGCCAACCCTCCTCTGCGCGGTCAGTCTCCTTTTGGGCAGGAAAATGCGCGTTGTCCTGCGGGGAAGCCATAGTGCAATTCCCGGGGGGTTGTTCATCGTCCAGGTTTTGGGTGGCAAAGTCCAAAACCTCTTCGCTCAAAACCAGCGTGGTTTGTTGAGTCATTGGTTGTGATTCCTTAGTCAAGGTCATAGTCGTCGCGGTAGCCACGGCGAGATCGTCGTTGTCGTCTTCGGGCGCGCGTCTCCCGGCGTCGCCGACGCTCCCATACTCGAGGTACTGGAGGCTTCACGTGGGCGAAATCATAAAAAGTCCGTGAAATCGTGAAAAATGGTCCGAATTCGGTGAAAGTAGTGTCCATCGATGACGAAGCACTTCCCCTACAAGCAGGTGACAATTTCCGGACGGTTTCAGGGGATGAACCACAGGAAAAGGAGATCATATGGAGCTCGATGTGCACGAGTCTGCACTGGTCGGCATCCAGTTGGCGTTCTCCTTCCCCTATGAGGAATTCGTTATTTTCTTTGCGTGCCTGAGCGCATACCTCAAAATCGCGATTCTTCTGCGTGCCAATGACACTGCGTCGCATGTACATTTTCAGTGTGTTACACGACTGCTCAGTGGTTTCGTAGTTCTAGTCATTGCCGAGTTTGCGATAAAGCGGGTTGATCTTGTTCGCGTACGTTCGCCTAGGGAAATCAGCACAGGTGTCGGGAGATAGTACATTCAAACACTCGAACCTTACGTACTGCTCGTTACGTTGTTTGTGGAGAGTCAGTTTTCTTAGAGTACATTTTGATGTGTGGTTTCTCCACATTCGTTTAGTTAACCGCAGTGGGGCAATAATCCATTCTTCGTGCGTTTTCAGAAGTGTATGTTTACATGTTTTGCAATAAGGAAGTAATTATCCATTAGCATCCACCCAAGCATACCCTCATGGCTACAAAAGAAAGCTACACAGTTTCCACAAACTTCTAAGTTGAAAAAAAAATTACACCATCTTCCCGTAGGGGAACCCTGAGTACTATGCGAAGCAGCCATGGGGTCGACTCAAGGTAGTTTTATCAGCTGTATAAACTTGGACATGCAGCAGCACCAGCAACGCGCAGAACTGTTGTCGACGCCGTCGGAGTTTTGCCCGCGTTCGCACCGAACGCGCGCGGCGTTGGTGACTGTTGCCGGTGCCTCTGGGCGCCTACCGTCGCGCCTCTAACCTAAGCTGCTTCGCATTATCGCGCACGGAGCCGCAGGTGTTGCCATTCGTTGCTCAATCCGGAGAGGAGAGGAACGTCGGAGAGGAGAGAAGGAATGCAGAGAGGAGAGGAGAGGAGACAAGGAGAGGAGGGGGGAGGAGGATGCGCAGAGGAGAGGAGCGTCGGAGAGGAGAGGAGGAATGCCGAGAGGAGAGGAAATGAGACAAGGAGAGGAGGGGCAGGAGGATTCGCATGCGCAGTGTGGGTGTGGACGCCGCACGGCGGATTCAGGGAGGGTCATAGCCCCGAGCATAAAATGCTTCGCATCTAAAACTTGGAGTACGCTTAAGCTTCGTCCTTAAGAGTGGAACGCTGTAGCCTTATTGGACGCCGTTGACGCCGACACCGACACCGTATTTTCGGCGACATGGGGCCCGATCAAAACTAATTAGCAGGCGAAGTCCCGATTTGACCTGCCTTAGAGAGCCTACATGCACCACAGCGTTGGATGTAGGCTCTCTAACCTGCCTTAGAGAGCCTACATGCAAAGCGCTTGCATGTAGGCTCGCTAACCTGCTTAAGATGCAAGCGCCATCTGGATATCATTTTCGCAAGTAAGGTACCCGAACGCGTGGCAGTAGGCCTGGTATAAATACTGCAAAGTGGTTTGTGTTTGAGTTTCCTCGTAGCAGAATAAGGTTTTCTCGTACATTCAAACTACAATCCGACGCCGAACGGTAAAGTCGTACTTTACCATTTTGCGACGGATTACAGTGTGAGAAATTCAATTTTTGTCCACCAAAACCTTGCACCACGTGGAGGGCCTGCGCGGTCGGGGTAGTTGGGGATGATTTTCTCCGCCACCCGCCGACATGGCACGCCGACGGCGGTTGCCGACGCCGGATTTTCTAGGACACGGGGCCCTTAACGCTATCGCTTTAAGATTAAATTTAGTCCCCTGTACATTCTATCTACGTGTTCTGTGTCCAGTTTTTATCTTACTTCTATGTTCCTCATGTTCCTATATTGTAGACCATTAATCAAATATAGCAAGAACAATCTACCACAGGAGAAGCCTACCACACAGAAGCCGTTCAGATTCAAGGACCATAGTGTGATGCTTGCGAAATGCATACCCCTCCAATTGAGCAGGGTCAGTTTGAAGAAGTCACCCAAGCAGGTACATTTCATAATGCACCAATGACAAACTTATTGCAGATTCGTCAGGGCAACGTTTTATTAAAAAATAAATGCGATTTTCTTTATGTGTTGGTACAGGAAAAAAACGCATGTCAAAACCTTAAGCTCATTTTGATAAAATTTTATGCTTTGACGTGTGTTCATTAAATTGTTCTGTCAACGATTTCCCTCTCTTTCAGTTTCCTGTGAACGCAGTGCAGCATGTACAAATGTACAAGCGTCTACAAATAGCAGACAAAAGAGTGAGCGTGAGGCAGATCAAGAAAAATGGCCTGGAGCACTACATCAGCAATTTGCAGCAGAAACTCATGCCACCAATGAAAGACAAATTATACCAAAAGCACTTCAGGCTGATGCAGCCGTTCGGACATCATTAATCTGTAGAGACTGGGGTAGGTGTATCAGAGAAACCAAACTAGCGTCGACATGCATAGTATATATACGTAACAAAAGACAGCATAAAATATTTGCATTGGCATTAGTAATCAATGCACATAAAGTTCCTTACTTTTCAATATCTGAGCAGGGTGACAGATTTAGCTAGATGTTGCAGGTATGTCATCTTCGACAGCACTGGGAACAACCTGGATACAGACCAGCGCTCCTCCGCGTCTCTTCCTTTTTGTGTCCGTGTCTTTCCTGGCCTTTGTTTTTGCGAAAATGACATATCTGAACAGTTCTACTGTTGCTGCTAAATTATATTTTGGTGTATGCTATATTATAGGAAAACACGTTAACATCCAAGATAAGTCCTGTAGTATTTCAACTAGTTGCTTTATGCCACCACGGTCTTCGACACCATTGTCAGATTGGGCAGATGAATCTGAAGAGGAAATGGCCGAAAACGAAAAGAAAACTCGAAATTATCCTTCCTTTGTCCACTCTGATGTCATTTTGACTGAGTATGTATCAGACCGTCTTGTAATATTATGCAGTGCTGAAATAGATGCCTTTCTTTTTTTTTAGAGACAGCACTGATCACACAGCCGTGCCTGCTTGTGAATAGAGGAAGTTCCTTGTTTTCGAATCTAGTCTAGATTAACTGCTCTCGGTCGGCCGTCTTTGCACAGATACATGTAGAGCCATTGGTAAAAATGTGAAATGCACATTATTGCAGGTGAAATGCATGTGCATAAACCACCATGTTTCTACATGAAAAAAAACAGCCAATAATAAAGTGGAACGCAGCTGGTAGCTTGTTTCTTTCTGCAGAAGTATTTTTTTTTTAGGCTGCAAAGCTTCGAAGTTCGTTAGGGCGCTCAGGAGTGTGGGTGAGCCTGCAGCAGTGAGACAACACATTGAAAGTCCATGTTAGTGGCCCGGGCTGCCTGACCGGCACGTCCACGGCCGCCTGCTCTTCGTCGCTTGACGCGGAAGGCTTGTGACCGTAAGCAGATATATTTCTTGCCAAGTTGCAATGGTCCTAGTCTTCAAACCTGTGCACATCGCTGATAGAAGCACCAAACTCGAATCCACGCTCGCGATGGCGGCGTCGACGCGCTTCTAATGACCGCGGCCGGCCTGCTTGCTACCCGACGAGGTGTCGTGACGTCACGCCTTCCAACACGCGCAGGTCAGGCGGCGTGGCTGGCGCTCACGAGTACGCCTAAAATAAAGCCATCCGCTGAATAATAAGCTAAGTGACTACTATTTTGTAATCGCACACTCATGTCAGCATTTTCGTAAAATTTTTGCATTTTCGTGTCCGTATCACTTTAAACGCGTGAAACTGAAAGAAAAATTTCCACTACTCTCCTTTCTGAATACCAATTAATGCACCAAGGAGCTATGCTTGCGTTAAGCCGATCAGTTCGGCGTACTAACTGAAGTGATTTTCAAAATACTTCAATACGTAACTAAGACTTATTCCTTGACTTATGTATTTCGCAATAGGCGCCGCATTGGTTCAGTGGTAGTGTCATTATGGTGCTAGGGTCTGTTGTGGTCGAAACAACAAAGCACTCGAATAGGCTGCTCAGATTAAGGCAATAATATGATTCTTACAATAATTGAAGTGCAATAATCAAGGCGTGCAGACAACGCATGTAACTATGATGCCATCAATATATAAAAGTTAAGGCTATAACGAAAATTTCGTCCTTTTTATGCCATCAGAAGGCATTGTCATTTGCGCACAGTCATTGTGGAAAATGGTGCCCTAGCTGCCGCACACATACTTAATCTCTTCAATATTCGCAGTCACCCTGATGTTACGTTTAAAGGCCTGGACACTAAAGGCAAATAAAAAGTCAAGCTAATGATAGAGTAATGCTCTAGAACGCCTAAGGCGTCAAAATAATTGCCAACAGAGCTTTGGTAATCGAGAAATTTAGGTAAATGCTGGACACGATAACAGACTCCCCAGGGACATTCAGATACTTACCCGATGACGAAGGCACTCCTCAAAAAAATTTGCCACTATTACTCAACCACTCAGATTAAAAAGATCATTTCGTTGGATTATAATACGGAAGAAAATGCTACTTGCCTACTTCTATTAGATTCGTAGAAAAATAACTTTTTGGCGTTACCCATAATAACGACATGGACGGTGTAAAGGTATCATTTTCGCTTGACTCTGCGCCGCGCGCTTTCGAGTTTCAGTAGTTCCGTTTTCGCGTAGTGCTGCGCAGGTGTTACTGAATTGCTAAACTCGCACTTGAAATTCAAGCAGCAGAGAATGCCACGTCCATGTGATGTCGCGGGATGCCCGAACAGTCCACGCGACGGCACGTCCAGACGGTGACTAGATTCGTCGCCCGACGTCGCACTGCTGGAGTCCTTGCTGCTTTCGCGCACGGAAAAGCCGGTCTCGAGCAGCCGTCGTAGTACGCAACGACGCCGGCAGCGTGAGCCCTCAGCAGCATGTCACGCTCATCGGAGCTTAAATCGCGGAAATCGTGCCCAGCATCGCGAGCCAATGTGTCGTTGTCAGTGTCGTCAGCAAGGTCAATTGCGACGCGTGTCCACGATCTTGCACTGTAAAATAATTTACACCCCTAAAAGTGAAAAAGGGTGTAAACGTGTCTATAACTCACACCCTTATGGCGTAATTTATATAAGTAACACCTTATGGGTGTTACTTATAAAAACTTTTACACCCTTTTTCACTTTTAGGGGTGTAAATTATTTTACAGCGTGCTTACAATGCGGCGCACGCTTTTCCTTCCGCTTTCGATAGAGTGACCTAGAATATTGGATAGTGTCCAAAGCGCCACGCGAATGCTTGGGAGGAGCGAGGACCTTTTCTTGTGAACTCCCGCGCCGCGGCGCTGCTGTACCGGACCCGTGAAAGTTATCAAGAGGCTTTGGGACCCGTGGGCTTTCTCCGCTGCGGAAGCCGCGTCAAGGCGGCGGGCGTTTGCTGCGAGCCTGATATTTTGGTTGCTATTAGCCAACATCGCGATAATTTGGGATGTATTAAATACCACGTCACCGCAAGGCAATGCCGCAGTGACTCACCGCACAGAGAACGCGCTTGCCAGCTGTGGATACGGGTATTTTGTCTATAACCTTCTAGCTCGCTTCGTCCGCGCTTACGCGGCTGTTTGAGTAACACATTCCGCGCGCTTACTTCATTCAGTTACGCGTGGAATGAGCAACGTGAACGTGCTGCAGAGGAAAATAAGCTGGAGATCGCGATGGTAGCCAGAAGAACGTGGCAGATAGACTAGCTCATGCTAACGCTTTTACACCCTATCATTTCCTTTTTTATTTCATATATTCGATTTGTTTTACAAGACTGCCTCCCGCACTCTGCGGTTTCTGTATTAGGGCGAAATCCTTAACTGGCTCTTGGGAAGCGGAATGTGTCCGTCGGCGGGGCCGCGGTACCTAAAATATATACAAACCACGTAACTCTCGCGTCTCGTTCACTTTGTATATATACCAAAGTAAAGCCTGAAAATGTGTGACTAAGATGACTGATGGGCCATGGCATTATAGTAACTTGACATACTTGCATTCACGTCACGATTACAGGCAACAATATGACGTGGGGTGCAAACCCGCATTT
>NC_051161.1:56509166-56545170 GCF_013339745.2 Dermacentor silvarum
CTATAGGAACTAGTTTCAGAGCCGTATTTTCTTTTCAATATTGTATCATAGCCTCGAGTCGCTCAATGTTTTAATCGTGAAGAAATCCTTTGTGGTTGCTGCAAACAAAGGGCGATTGCTACATCAGCCACTAGCGCAACAAACTCTGCAAGTGAATCGCGCTAGTATCACTTGTATATAGGCAGCATGATGCACACATCAATTTGCTCCGGTAAGGATCTGAGCGCTCCCCAATGTCGAAGGTGTGCCATCAGTGACTTGCTTTAATAGCACAAGCGTATTACACATGACAGCTTGTCACTGCGGTGGCCTAGCAATAGAGCCTCCGCTTCGTATGCGGGAGGTACAGAGCTCAAATCGGAGGCCGCCGGAAGCCCATCGGTGTTTTCTAATGGGTAGAGATGTTGCCTATCTTGGTGCTCGGCTGTCGTGGGGATTCCCATCTCGAAAGGAGGCCCAGTAGAGATTGCAGGAGTTGCCTATGGGCGCCTCTTGTCCAACCACAGACGGCCTTGTTGAAGAGCATCCACCGCGGCTGAGGGAGGCATGTGCTGCTGCCGGATACCTACCGGTAAAATAGGTACAAGCGCGCTCCCGGCCTGGTGCTTGACCATTAGGAGACCCCGACCGTTGGAAAGGGATGTTTGTCCCCAACCCGAAGGCGTCCCGTCCTCAATAGGTGCATTTGAGGCACCACATGCAATGCCCGCCATGGGAGCGGCCGAAATCATCCCTGTTTTTTTTTTTTTTGCCATCACGAGGGTTTCGACGGGCATTCAGGGCACGGGCTCCTTTCCCAAACGTACAACCCCTGAAGGAAGCAGAACACTAGGCCGGGGTACGCTTGTGCCTATTTGAACCAGTGGTTGCCCGGATGTGGTGGGAGTCGTACCCACCACCTCCCGAAGCCGATGCGGGTGCTCTACCACTAGGCCATGGCTTAGTGGTAGTTAGCATCACTCCAACGCTGATGCAAAACACATTTGCTTCTAACAGTACTACCAAGCTCCACGACCAGCACGATGCTTTCCTCTTTGTATCAGACGGACAAACAAGTTACATCCGAGCAATAAGGAGAATATAAAAAGGGAAAAGGGGTGAAGAAGAGCAGGAATGATAAGGACAAGAAAGAAACAGTAAGCACAACGCATAAGCTGAAGAGCAATCTAAGTATGCAAAAGAGCATGGCGTTATCAAGAATCAACAAAGAAGCATCCCAGGGCACTGCATTCGATTCGTGTTCATTAGAAGAGCGGCGCCTACTCAGTCATACACCCACAGTGACCCATGTCCGCGTGAAGGAGGTTCGTTGAAGAGCAGCACGCATGTACACAATGGCACATACTGTGGACCCAGCTTGGCCCGATGGTTTCTTTCGAACCCAGTTACGCAAGCACAGTAGCCTGATGCCTTAGCCATTCGACCACGGACTACACAGCGACATCCTGGATCGGTTGGATACAAAAATACGAATACACACGTATATAACAAATACATACATAAATTGATAGCCCCCCCCCCGGAAAGTGCATGAAGTACACAATGAATGCTAACGCATTAATATTATTGTTTTCTTCTACAAAATGCAGGATATATTGCTCATCAATATGCTCTAAAAGCTCACCGAGAACGGGGAGAAAGGCTGGTAGTTTTCTGCATTCAGGCAAAGACCTTGCTTGAAGACCGCAACTACGTGCCCCGCACGTTCAATAACTTTGTCGAATAGGTCATGCATACTGCTGTAGAATTGTT
The DNA here is from genome assembly GCF_013339745.2 of Dermacentor silvarum. Taxonomy (NCBI): domain Eukaryota; kingdom Metazoa; phylum Arthropoda; class Arachnida; order Ixodida; family Ixodidae; genus Dermacentor; species Dermacentor silvarum. The sequence goes on from NC_051161.1 coordinate 56,510,919, forward strand.
AGGTGGACCACCTTGACAGACAAAGGATGTATCCTTAAGGTTCAGTAACAAAGACACTTTCAAAAGTTTTGAAATCGACCTTGTTGTAGCTCGAGGTGACGTTTGGGCAAGGAATCCACCAAGCCCATTGAGGAATATATCCGGTTGTAGGAAATATGAAAATGGTTTAATTTACATTATATAAACTGGCTCCGGGTATGGAAGTCCACTCCATCAGGAGCACATTCAACGTCTCAGTTCAGTTCGTATCAGGTCACGTCAATACCCTGTCCACTGCACCACCGGTCTCCGCTTTTAATCCCTTTGTCTTCCCTAGGAGACTCTACTGGGGAATCTGCTGACCTTCGTGCGGCCAATCAGAGGGGTTCTCGTGTTCACCCCAACTCCTCCTCTACTGTTGTATCCTCGTGCTCGCCTTTTGCTGCCACTGCGGGATCTTCGGGGAAACCGAGATCGTTGTCGCTCGCACGGTAGCAATTCTTGGAAGTTGGCCTCTGGCCTCAATCCCGTTAACTCGTCATGGCTGGTGTCGGGTGAGGTCGCCGTTTGGGCGACGCTGATGAAACGCGCTGCCTCGTGGCAACCTCCAAAGGTGCGCACTCCCGATTCGGGACGCTTGTCGGCTTTCACCGTCGGTGTCGACCACCGTCGCCATCTGGGCGACACTGATGAAAGGGGCTGCCTCGTGGTAAACGTCCAAGGTTTACTCTGGACCAGGCTGAGACGTAAGTCTTCCCCGCCGCCAAGAGATTCGACCTGAGGGTGACCAGCTGTCAGGTTGCCCGAAGCGTCGAGGTTCCCTTTCGCGGTGATGGCCGATGTCCCGTTGCAGCTGGGATGCCCGCACTCGCGTGTTGCGGCCTACTTCCTAGGCAAACACAAGCACACACACACACACACACACACACACACACACACACACACACACACACACACTATGGTCGGCGTGCCGAGCGACACGCCTACCGGACACTATGATCCCCGCATCGCTTTGCAAAATTTTACCGCTCTCTCTGTCTCTCCATTTCTATCGTGGTCAGTCCTCGGCAAGACAAGTTAGTTGCGTATCTTAATAACGTCGACAGCGATACGTACAAACACCCCCCCCCCCCCTTTTTTTTACCGCATTGTTGTTTCATATCCCCGACTCAAACCGTCTGCATTCTTATTCTGGCTCCCTTTCCTATACTTGACTTCGAAGTTGTATTCCTGCAGAATGAGACTCCATCTCAGCAGTCTCATGTTTTTTTGCCGACATTTGCTTCAGCCAGGCAAGAGGGCACTGATCGCTCTTGACCGTAAATTTCGTGCCTTGAATATAGCATCCTAGCTTTTGAAAGGCCCATACAATACACTCTTTCCCAGAGGTGCTGAACGCCTCTTCTCGCGGTGCCAGTTTTCGACTAAGATACAGCACGGGATGCTCCTCACCGCTTTCGTTAAGTTGGGCAAGGACGACACCTAGACCACGGTTGCTGGCGTCACACTGGAGAATGAATTCGCCCCGAAAGTCGGGCGAGACAAGCACAGACCGTGAATTCAAAGCATTCTTCAGATTCTGGAAAGCCTCTTCCCTATCAGCGCTCCAAGGGACCACTTCTGCTTCACGCTTCCGGAGGCTGTTAGTTAGCGGACTGGTAAGCTCCGAATAATTTGGAATATAGTGCTGGTAATACCCGGCCATTCCCAGAAATGACCGCACATCCTTTTTCGTTACTGGCCTTGGAAAGTTAGCTATTGCCGCCACTTTGGCTTTCATCGGTTCACGTTTTCCCTGTCCTATTTCGTGCCCCAAATACGTGACACGGGCCTGGCCGAACTGACACTTTTCGGCCTTGATAGTCAAGCCCGCCGCTCTCTGTCAAGCACCGTCCGGGTATGTTCAGACTCCCAATCATTAGAAAACACGGCCACATCATCCAGATAGGGCAGTGCGAATTCTTCCAGCCCTTCAAGCACCTGATCCATCTGTCTTGAAAAACAGAACGGCGCGTTCTTCAAGCCGAAACTCGTGGTAACGGGCTGGTAAACCCCGAATGGTGTTACAAAGGACGCGTAGCGACTGGCTCGTTCTGTTAAGGGCACCTGCCAGTAACCCCTGACTAAGTCTAGGGTTGTAATGAATGTAGCTCTGCTTACGAGTTCTACCCTCTCCTCTATATTTGGCAAGGGGTAGATTTGGTCTTTCGTGATGGCATTTGACTTTCGATAATCCACGCGTGCCTGTGGGTCTTTCCCTGGTACCTCAACTAGCATTAGAGGGGAGCAATATTCGCTATGTGCTTCCTTGATCACACCAAGACGAAGCATCCTTTTTACTTCTGCCTTCTTTATGTCTAGCTGCCGCGGTGATAGGCGGTACGCTTTTGACTTAAAAGGCACTTCTGTCGTTAGCTCGATGTCACGTGTCAAACGAGTCCTTCCTAGCTTTCCCCAAAACAATCCGCGTAATCCTGAATAAGACTCCCACGGTAGCAATTCTTGGAAGTTGGCCTCTCGCCTCAATCCGGTTAACTCGTCATGGCCGGTGTCGGGCGCGGTCGCCGTTTGGGCGACGCTGATGAAACGCGCTACCTCGTGGCAACATCCAAAGGTGCGCACTCCCGATTCCGGACGCTTGTCGGCTTTCACCGTCGGTGTCGACCACCGTCGCCGTCTGGGCGACACTGATGAAAGGGGCTGCCTCGTGGTAAACGTCCAAGGTTTACTCTGCACCAGGCTGAGACCTAACAACCTGTAGCATTAAGGTTCATTAACAAACAGATTAACATTAACATTACCATTAACAATAACAGCGACTAGCTCAATACTTGTCGCTTGAAACAAAAGCTTTGAAATCGACCGTTATGGTGGGAAGGAAATCTCTTCTTGTATTTTCATGGTTGTCCTGAGTGAATATGGAGTAGAAGTGGTGATTGAACTAGTTTTATCTTGATTGCATCATTGCCAATATGGCCATCCACCTTTATCTCGGGCATTTGTTTATGCATTTCGTTTCCAGTAGGCACAGCGTGTTCAGGGTACAAAAATTCTAGATCGCTTCTTTTCATTACCCTTCATATAATTGAAAAACAGTGTTGCCAAGCTCTCCTTCACTTTTATTTCCATGAACTCAATACTTCTTGCTTGAAACAAAAGCTTTGAAATCGACCGTTATGGTGGGAAGGAAATCTCTTCTTGTATTTTCATGGTTGTCCTGAGTGAATATGGAGTAGAAGTGGTGATTGAACTAGTTTTATCTTGATTGCATCATTGCCAATATGGCCATCCACCTTTATCTCGGGCATTTGTTTATGCATTTCGTTTCCAGTAGGCACAGCGTGTTCAGGGTACAAAAATTCTAGATCGCTTCTTTCCATTACCCTTCATATAATTGAAAAAGTGTTGCCAAGCTCTCCTTCACTTTTCTTTCCATGAAATGTTCATAAGGACGCGCTTCATGTCTGGTCGAGATAATACAAGCATAAATTTCACTTCTTTCATGACCACAGCGACCATTTCAATACTTCTCACTTGAAACATCTCATTTACGTGAGTTTTAACCGTTCCATCATAAATATTATCAATTTGTTTATTCAATGACTTACAATAAAACTATAGCTGCGAGCATCGCGCTGTCGTCTGCATTCAGGCAAAGAGCTTTCATGACCACAGCGACTAGCTCAATACTTCTCGCTTGAAACATCTCATGAGTAAATGACGATGGCTATGATGCTGCTGGTTCGCTCATTTTCGTCTCCGAGCTCACCCCCGGTAGAAATGAAGTTGCGGCAGACCCCATCTCACGATGACTGTCGACGGTAATGTATTATCACTGAGTGAACATAGCGCCTAAATATACAGATCATACTCGTGAAACGCTTGAGGCGCTCGACGTTGACGATGTCGCGTTCAATGATGTAGTTCACTGGCAAAGTACATTTAACAATGTCATATGGTCCATCAATGCGAGGAATAAGTTTTAAATACAAGCCAGTAGGGTGGTTGGAAACCGAGAGCCAGAGAAAATCTCTGCTGCCGCTCTTCGGTGTAGTAACAGCACGCTCTCCTGAAGCCACGGCTGCTCCACGATTCTGGCTTACTAAATCATCTCGCTGACTAAAAGTGTAGCCTAGTGCCTGCACTAAGACGCTGCACTTTAGGTACTACGCTAAGTGTTCATGTGTGACATTCAGGAGAAGACTTGCTACAATAGTTACACCTGCCGAGCTTTTGTCGGAATTCTTCAGGATGACATGCAGCTGTAGACACTGGTGTACCTTGAGAGAGAAAAACAGTGCAGCAAAAATGAGGCGACATCGTGCGCCGTGCCAGAAGTGACACCTGTGCTTTCCGCGTACCACGTAGAATGATCTGGTCAACGGCGACGATGACACAGTCGTTACCGGCAAGTGTTAAGAAAAGGAGCCCATAGAGGGCACTACCAATGTCGTCAAAAGGTTACCAGGCACTAAGTGGACGGTGAAGTGGATATTTTTGACATTGGCTGTCTGCAGAAGAGTGATCAAACTCTGCTTTAGTAGCACTGCCACAGGCGTTCATAGTGTTACGGAGCGATCCACACATGGATCAACGCGATGCTCGGCGGCGCGACAAAGACGACGATGAAGATGCTAGCTATTGGGCCGGGTCGGACATCTCTTGCCCTAGCATCCTCTGTATATATTTTGTAAATATATCCTTCGCCTCCATCTCGCTTCCGTCACACTTTGGTGGAGGTGCAGGATATATTTACAAAATATATATACGGAGGCTAGGGCAAGAGATGTCCGACCCGGCCCAAGAGCTAGCATCTTCATCGTCGTCTTTGTCGCGCCGCCAAGCATCGCGTTGATCCATGTGTGGATCGCTGCGTAACATCAGCTTTCGAAGACTCCGGCGAGTGCGCACTGACGGTCGATGTAGAAAGACGCACAGATATTAGACAACAGGTTGCGTGGCATCACCAGTAGTCATTTTTGGCCTCTAACGTGTACTGACGTGCTTAGGCGATGCCGGGCTTCAACTGAATACAATGGCACAGGCGCGCCTTATCTTGATTGGTCTGTCGTCCGGTGCATGCCGTGAGTTTGCGGTGATGTGCCCTCCAATATGCACATTGAGGACCCGGTGCGGGTGAAGTTTGTTGAAATTTGAAGACGTGCTCGAGAGGTCGGAAGTGTCGGCGTGCCGCAAGAGGTCGAAGAGGGCGGATTTTCAGTAGAGAACCTACATGCAACGCTTTTTTGTTGCACGTCGGCTCCCTACTGTTCAGGAGTCATGGCGCAGCTCATAAGCTATGTTTTAAACAAAGTCTTAAAGGCGAAGTGCCATGCGAGCAAGGCACCTTGACGTTGCCTCTCGGTTATGACCACGTCGAAAGAGCGACCGTACAAGTAGGGAATGACCTTGGTAAGGGCCCAGACGATGTCTTGACATTCTTTTAGATGCGAAGCAGCTTATGGCGGGGGCTTTGTCCATCCCTCCCGCGGCGTCTCACACCCCCACAGTGCATGCGCGTCCCCCCTCCCTCTCTCTCCTCTCCTACACTCCCCCCTTGCTCTCCTCTAGGAATCCTCTACTGTACCGAGCGGCGCCCGCGTTCCACACCCCCACAGTGCATGCGCGTCCCCTCCCCCTTTCTCTCCTCTAGGAATCCGGAGCGGCGCGCACGACAGGTGGTGCGACAGCTGTATACGACCGTATACAGCCACGGTCGTTCCGCGGTATAAAAATGGCATGAGCGCGCGCGCCTCATTCTCTCTCCTGTGCAGCGCCGCGATGAGCGCTCGGGCTGCTGCCGCGAAACCATCTCCCGCTCAAGCTAACCATCTCCCCGGTGCTTCACGTCCACACATGGTTCCCTTTAGCGGGAGATGGAGTAATTTTTTTCGATAACACTATAGTTCGTTCCCACTTCAAAGTGCACCTGGCATACTTCATAAATATTCTCAGGTTGTCGTTCCGCTAGGACTGCATCGAGGCCGATGCCGCTTACGTCTGTATGTGCTACCTGTGTAAAGACTCTAGGGTTAAAGTGACGCAGGATGGAGGGAGGGGGGGGGGGAACTAACCTAAGTCGCGAACGCCCAGTCACAGGCTGGAGTCCACAATGACAGGTCACTGACGCCGCCTAGAAGTTTTGTCAGAGGGCTTGTACTAGGCGCAAGATTGCGAATAAATCGGCGAAAATGCGAACCATTGAGCTACAGCCGTTTTTCTATCCACTTTCTGGGGCATTTATGTTTTTACAACTAGAACTAACCCTGGGAGTATTAGCCAGCGCCGCCACTCACAAACCATGGCGGCGGATGTGGAACATCCTTTCTGTCGCAGGCGTCACGAGCACGTGATCTTGTTGGGTGATGGCAACTGGTCAATAAACCCACATATGCTACCTGAAGGCATCCATTTTCATTTAGATTCCTTTATTTCAATTAGTACAATCAGTACAAGTAATTCCCCTATGTTGTCGTTGCTATCATTGTTTGTTGGCTTCTTATGATATAACAAATGATTGAGGACTTCAAATATTAATATGCAGAATACAAATATTACGGTAAATAGCCTGGCTAGGGAACAAGAATTCAGGATCGCCAGTCAGCCTCTAGTCTGTAAAGGAGTACGTTTATCTAGGTCAATTACCCATAGCGGACCCTGATCATGAGAAGGAAATTACAGTATAAAATTACGTTAAAGTGCTTACGGCAGGCATTGCCAAATCCTTATTGGGAGCTTACCACGGTCCTCGAAAAGTGTACAATCAGTGCATTCTACCGGCGCCTACATATGGGGCAGAAACGTTGAGGTTAACAAAGAAGCTCGAGGACTAGTTATCCCTTTCGGCCCTGCATTTTTTTCAAATGCCGAACTTTTTCATCGTTCTGTATTTACTTAGTACGACCTAAGAAGCACAAAAATATTTATTATATTCAGAGTACCACAACAATGAGATATGGCGTCATGTCCTATATATAGGACACCAGGGCTTAGTGTTTGTAGAAAGCAAATCGAAGTATTTGGAAGTTGCGTATTGTTGTCAGCTGTAACACCATGTCAAATGTAGAAAAACTTGCATTATGACAATTTGACAGTGGTTCTTCTGCGTCAATGTCCTCAAATATTCTTCGTGCTCGTTATACACGGCTCATCATTGCATTCGAATGGCCTCTATCTACTTGATAGTATTTTAGATAGTACTTATAGTATTGTGTAGCACTGATAGTATTTTAGACTTATTTTTGCCATACATGGCCAATTCGTCGTCGACTGCATAGCAATTACTGCTCCCCAAGCCTGCAAAAGCAAGCTATATCCTGTTTCTCATCGTCATCGTCTTCCTCCTCCAACACGCCCACTTCTTTCATTATTCCACTTGAACGGCCTCCATGTACTTGATAGCCGCTTTCTCGGATGTATTTTCGCCATGCACGGCGAATTCTTTGTATAATGGGCAGAAATCTCTGCTCCCCTAGCCGGCAAAGCAAACTATATATACTGATTTTCATCGTCATCGTCTTCTACCTCCAACTCGCACACTTCCTATAGTGAGCAAACATATTTGGATCCTTGATACAGACTTTTCGCCACAGAAGTCCCCTAACCACTGAATACAGCAGTTCAGGCTAACTTACCGCCTCTAGAATAACACAAGAAATCGAAAGCTGCTACAAGCAACAGCATGATCACCGAAAATTCAACTCGTACGGTGCCCTATATTTAGGACAAACAGATCACGGTGTGCTGTGCGCTATGCGCAAATAACAAATTCAAATAACAAATAACAAATAAACAAACTAAAAACGCCCGTGTGCTTGCGTTGTAGTCTACGTTGAAGAACCCCAGGAGGTCAGAATTAATCCGGAGCCCTCCACTACGCCGTTGAAGTGCTAAGGGATTAGATGGTATGCTCTTAAGGACGACATAAATGCGTAGCATGTAGTGTACTACGTAAGTCGATGAACCAGCAAAGTAGAAAAGTACCAGTCAGGCCAGCTTGAACTAATACCTGTTGCGTGGGTCGTGGGAAGTATGGGATGCTTTCTGTTGGGCTTGAAGTTCACCGTAGTGACGGACTACAGTGCTGCAATTCATCTGGACACGTGTAAGTCTGTCAACAAACTGACTGCGAGGTGGTTTCAGCAACTAAGCAATGAAGCATCGACCAGGTACACAAAAGGTGCATGTGAATGTGCATGAGTCTGAAAAAGACTTCGGATGAAAGCCTGAGCCTGTGGCGAGTTGTGTAGTACCCTAGTCCATTACACTGTGCCTGTAAAAGACTGAGGTTGCCATGATCCAGATGCAACACTGTGAATTGCGCCAGACGATTGACATACTACGAAAGCGACAAGCTGAACGATAAGCAACGAAACGACTTAACTTCAAGGGCTTCAAGCTAAAGAATTCACTCCTCTGCTATGGTTATCAAGATGATGAAGCAAAGAAAGCTATTTGTACTGCCAAAGAGCATGAGGAAGTTCACTGTGGTAAAGAGTACCACGACATCCGAAAGCCGAAATCGCCACACTGACCGGCAGCACCGTTCCACGCAGCGCAACGTATAGACCGGTCACACAGTCCCGGCAACTGCAGCTTTATGCAACCGTAATTTTACCGGGAAACGCTTGCGGCGAACGCTATGCGTCCCACGCACAGCCGGCGCCACCGCTGCCGCAGATGGATGGATGGATGCTATGAGCATCCATTTTGGAACAAGGCGGTGGGTTTCCCCAAAAAGCTCTTCTTGTTATTTTTGCTCAATGTTCTACCTATCTTTAAAGAGCACACAACAAAACCCGAAGAATTCCTATCACTAAACTTTTTCTCGTCTCGTCTGTTTCTAGTCTACCCTACTTTTCTTTCACTTGATTGTATGCTCCGCACTTGTATGTTGCCCACTAACACCATGCCTGACGCGACCAACGAACCGACTGAACCCATGGCTGCTCCTGTCACTTGCGCCGGCGTTCTCCGTTAGCGCGATCCAGCAGTCTTCCAATTTCCTCTTTAAAGCTCTATCGAGTAAATGTTTCCGCCTAACATTGCTGAACCTAAGGGCTTCAAGGAGGCCAGAGGAGCCTAACTCGGCCGCTAATTCTAATAGCATGCTCCATAGTTTCCCTAGCTTTGTTGAACCGCAACAAGCAGATGCTTCCCGATTGTTCTACCTCGCTTTATAAGTGCGCGTACGAAGGCATCCTGATCTGGCTTCGAAAAGTAGAGCTTCCCTATGAGTTATCACAAATTGTTTCTTTCTTGATTTCATTTTTTTCCTCTTAAGCAGTTATAGCAGGTTTCTTTTTCATTGCCGCCACCCAAGAGATGTCTTGGCGCTTGACGTTCTTTCTTGCCATGTTAGTTACTATTTTGGTCGCGTACTTGATGGTAAGCGTCGTTGTTCTTTTCCTCCTCTGTGAATCAATGTTTTTCTGTACAAATGCCTGAACTCTCCCAGCCTATTCACTTTCTTCCGTATTCCTCTGTCGTTCTCATTAATCAATTTTATTGAGCTTACCTCACTTGTGCAGCCCCTATCCCTGTGCACTGCTTCATCTGTAGTCTTTCTGCGAGAGCCCAATGCGAGGCGTCCCACTGACCATTGGTTGTCATCGAGTCCTTAGTGAACCCCTGACTTCAAGCAAACAACGGCATTTCCAAATGCCTGGTACCATTACCTTTGCACATAGGACGGAGCACCATGTATGTACCTTTCATATCCCCATAGCACTCTGCATTTCCTTATGGCCGCATTTCTCTTTCGCTTTGCAGTTGTGTAGAAAAACAATATCTATTGCCTTCGTTTATTCATATACCCAGGTATTCATATTTTAATGAAGCAGACGCGCCTCGTGTTTTCAGTAGCAGCTCGAAGGTTCTGTGATTGCCAGGGAGCTCGAGCTGTTAGCTCTGCGGCTAGGCTGCTGCTAGACTAATAAAATTTAATTAAATATCATTCCATTTGCTGGCAGTTTCTGGGATTCCTCAAGTCACCCTGGAGCTCCGCACTTGTATGTTGCCCACTAATACCATGTCTGACGCGACCAACGAACCGACTAAACCCATTGCTACCCCTGTCACTTGCGCCGGCGTTCTCCGTTAGCGCGATCCGGCAGTCTTCAGCGGGACCGGAAAACATGACGTCGAAGACAGGCTGTCCTCCTACGAACGTGTCAGCACTCTCAATAAGTGGGATGACGTGACAAAACTGAGTAACGCGTCATCTTTTACCTTTCTGATGTTGCAAACCTATGGTTTAAGAATCGCTAATCTGACATCTTGAGTTGGTCCGCATTGAAGACCCGCTGTCCGCAAGCTACCCGCCGATGAGCGTCTACACCAGCGAGCACAACAGCCAGGCGAGTCTTTCCCCAGCTATATTGAGGATGTTTTCGATCTCAGTGGTATTGAGGACAATGAGTTTCAAATGCTGCTTGCCAAGAGTTCGACCACTGTCGCCGTAATCTTCAACCTGTGTCAGAGTTCCGACAAATTGCGACGCCAAGGTAACATCGCCCGCAAAACGTTCCGCAGGCTGACTGTCTTCCGCCACTGCAGTTACTGTTTGCCATTCCGATCCTTCTACTCTCGTCCTTCAGCTGAAAGATTTCATTCGAGAGAAAGTGGCCCGCCAGCTGTATGTAGATGCTCCCTCACCCCAACACTGACTGCGGCCATGTAACAGCCATGCATGCTCAAATATCTGACGCACTTCCCCTTATTCGCCCGCCAGCTCCTGTGGCGGCACCGCTCTCCTATGCTGACTACCCGCCGCTATCCACATCTCCGACGGCTCGGCTCTTATGCGACTGCCCATCGCACGTCACTCCTCCGCCGCTCCAACTACGCTGCCGCGGTCGGAAGGCCACCCTCACCGTCATATCCCGTCCCACCACCAACGCACGTAGTTCCCCTTGCTCCCGTGCCTACGTCGAGCCGACACCTGGCGCACGCCAGACAACAGGCCTATTTACTTCGCCTGTGGCATTGCCGGTCATGTGCGCTTTCGTCGTCGGAACATATCCTCGACCCATGGCGCCTTCGACTAGTTTTGCTACGTGCCGCAACACGCCGCAGAGATAAGCTGCATTGATGCCGCTGAGACTCCGAGACCCTTCCATCGCGACTGCCGTTGAGACAGTCGCCCTTCTCCACGTCGACGGTCGCTGTCACACGTCGATGGTCGCTGTCACCTATTTGTCGTCGGCCACCTTATGCCGAGGGAAACTGATTAGCGCAATTCCAGGGGCAAGAACTGCATGCTCATCGAAAGCTTTAAGGCATAATTCTCACCGGGGAATGTCATTGACGTCCATGTTGAAGGAGCATCCGCAGAAGCGCTTGTAGATACCGTGGCCGCCATTTCTGTCATGCATGAAACTCTGTCGCAATCTGAAAAAAGTCACGACCTCTCTATCTGGCATGGCACTCTGCACTGCTAGCGCGCAACGCATTCATCCTACAGCTGTATGCACCGCTCGTGTGGTCTCCCAAGACGTTTTGTACATCGAGTTTTTTGTATTGCCCTCCTATTCTCATCTCATCCTCGGGTGGGACTTACTGTCACGTCAAAGTGCCACTATCGATTGTTCTCACGTGCAAGTGATCTTTATCACCGCTATATGATTCACCATCGGTGGGCACTGAAGTAAGTGTTCGTAGAGTCTTCATTCATGCTGATACTGAGATACCTCCGGAGACCTCGGTGCTTGTGACTTTTTCGTGTGCTACCGTGCCAGACTCGATTTACGCCATCTGACTTCGTTGCTCACCGCAAGGACTTATTTATCCCGTTCGCCTTCCTCTCAGTTAGGTCTGAATCCGCTTTCATACACATCTGTAATCTTCCCCGGCATCCAGTCACCATACAGTGCGGTGAGACCATACTATATGTGCAAGCTGTCACGTGTATTGAATACCTTGACATTCACGATGGTGCCACCCGTTTACATTTGGACGTCATAATTTCAGTCTCAATACCGCCTTAAGCCGTTTTCGACAACGCCATCGCCGCATAATTTTCACCCATCTTCTTACTCTACTGAACGAGTTCGTTTCTTCTTTCTATTGCACCCAACCATCCTTGGCTCGCACGACAAGTGTCTCACATACCATCGACACCGGTTCCCATGCCCCCCTGCGACAGCGTGCGTATCGCGTTTCCGCAGAAGAGCGCAGAGTTATCACGGAACAAGTGGACGACATGCTGCAGCGCGACGTCATTCAGCTTTCGGTTTTCTATCGATTATCGCCGCCTAAACAGGATTACGAGAAAAGACGTCTACCCAATGCGTCGGATCAGCGATGCTCTTGATTGTCTGCAAGGCGCCGAATACTTCTCGTCTTTACGATCTCTGCTATGGCTATTGGCAGGTTCCTGTGGCTGAGGCTGACCTCCCAAAGACAGGTTTAATCACTCCCGATAGCCTGTACAGAGTTTAACGTTGTGCATTTCAACCTCTGCAATGCTCCCGCTACCTTCGAGCGCATGATTGATACCATCCTTCGCGGACACAAGCGGGAGACGTTTATGTTACCTGGATGACATACTTGTTTTCTCAAAGCATTTTCCGACACATCTCGCCTGTTTGCATGACATCCTGGCCTGTCTCACTTTAGCTGGCCTACAGCTCCTCAAGAAGTGCCGTTTCACTGCCCGAAAATAAACTGTCTGGGGTCACGTTGTCAATAAAGACAGCATCCTTCCTGGACCCGACAAGCTTCGCGCAGTCGTCGAGTTTCCAAAGCTGACATCTATCAAGGCCCTGTGAAGTTTCATAGGCTTGTGCTCTTATTTTCATCGCTTCGTCCGGAACTTCGCCTTTATCCTCGCACCCTTGACGAAGCTGCTTACCACAAGCAATGGTATTTCCGCGCGGTTATCAGCATGCGATAAAGAGAAAGAAGTTACACGGGCTGCTGACCACCGATTCTTCGCCATTACGACCCAACTGCGCCGACAGAGGTTCACACCGACGCCAGTGGTGTCGGCCTTGGTGCGGACTTGACCCAATGGAAAACACGAATGAATAAAATGTCATGGCTTATGCGAGCCGTGCCTTTATTAAGCTGAGTTACACCGTTAGAGAGAAGGAATGCTTAGCCATCATCGTCGGTCGTCATTTCAGCACATTCACTGACCATCACGCCCTTAATTGGCTCTCCTCCTTGAAAGATCCGTCGGGTCGCCTCGGCCGTTGGGCGCTTAGCCTACAGGAATGACATTTGTGTCGTATACCGCTTTGGCCGAAAGCATTCTGACGCTGACGCGCTCTCCCGCTGGCCGAGGACACCTGAAGTGGCTTCTCTTTCCGTTCCCTCTACGACCTCAGACCCGTCACTACTGACCACTGTTGATATGCACTCCGAGCAACACAAGGACCCATCGCGTGCCCTGCTGCTCGACTACCTTGCCGCTCCTAAAAACCTTCAAAAGACTGCGTTAACGATACTGCATGACATTGATGTGTATTGACTTGTTCCTGGCTCCTCATCCAGTCCCATTCAATGCAAAGTGTATTTTGTGGGTTACTCACCCTCAAAAGCTGTACAAAGTCGTCCCCTATGCCTTCCTCTTCCAGAATATCTCAAAATATGTTGAGCAACACGAGAACAAGGTGAGAACAGGAGACAACGTTTCCACAACTAGACTTCTCTTTTTTCAAGGGGACATATGCTCCTGTGTGACATATGCGACATATGCGATAGTATGTTGTGGCTTACGATCTCATTCGCTCCTGTAATGTCTAAAACCACATTTGCGCATGGTGATGATGATATTGATTTATTGGCATACCCTTTAAACGGGGCGGAGACAAATAGCCACCTAGCCTGCTTGATTCAATCAGGTATGCTATACATGTTTTCTTATCTAGCATTTTTCAATACATCTGATTAATTTTTTCCCCTTCAATATCTACCTTATACCTGTACATGTGACTGTAAGTGATCAGGTCGTAACAATCTCTTTCCTGCCTTTTTGCCACCAATACTCTACATGTCTCTTGCTTTCTCCACTGCGTGACTGGTTCATACTTCCGTCCACTTTAAACGCAAGTGCTTCTGGAAGGTGTAAGTTACCCACGGTTCTCGCAGAGGAATCCCTTCGCATTCCATTAGGATGTGCTGAGTAGTCTCTGCATCTTTGCTGCAGCATACACATGCCTCATCTAAAGGGCTGCGTGGAGATGAGCACAATCTGGTGGTACTTCTAGGAACACAGCAGCCCAAGCGGCATCGGCTGTGACTATGTGAGATTTAGAGGGCAGCTCATACCCGTTCCTGTCGCGAGCGTCGGCGGCGTAACCGAGTGAACGAGCACATCGAAAGACGCGAACTGCGGAGCAGATAATGAAAGACGCACGAGCCGCGAACGGCAGAGGCCGCTCTCATATCTGGTCTCAGCCGTTCGTTTAGCACTATCGTCGGTTTGCGCTTGTATAGCTTGGCCTCGTTCGCTCTTGATTCGATTGTCATGGTTTCTGGAAGCCACGCGGCACTACATAAAAGCCGACACGCTTGGCCTGCAGATCAGATTTTCGACGGTAGCTGACTCTACTAAATGTCTCTCTCAAATTCTTTGCCTCAATATATCTCGAAAAGAAAACGCGTATAGAGCTGCGCTAAAATGTCACATTAGGGAGTACCATAATCACCGGTGAAATTTTTTTGTTTGTAGGAAGGGGACGCCGCCAAGTTTTCCACTAAATAAACCATATAATGCTTTTGCATTAAAATAACACTGGTCAGTTTAGTGGAATTGTCCCAGTTGTTGTAAGCGCTTACGTTTTCTATACGTGTTTTCTTTTCGAGATATATTGAGGCAAAGAATTTGAGCTACTTTGGGACTAGCAGTCGGCTATCGTCGCGGTCGCAAGGCCACCCTCACCGTCATATCCCGTCCCACCACCAATGCACGTAGTTCCCCTTGCTCCCGTGCCTACGTCGAGCCGACACCTGGCGCACGCCAGGTGTCACGCCAGGCCAGATTTGCAGGCCAAGCGTGTCGAATCCCGGCAGCGGCGGCCGCATTTCGATGGAGGCGAAATGCAAGAACGCCGGTGTGCTTACGTTGTAGTGCACGTTAAAGCACCCCAGGTGGTCAAAATTAATCCGGGGCCCTCCACTACGGTGTACCTTACCAGAACTGGTTTTGGCACGTTAAACCCCAGAAATAAGTACCCTCTTGTTTGACGAGAGCCAGTACTCAAAACGTCAATGTAATCAGTCCACTGAAGACCACTGGATCCCGCTGGTGAGGCAATCTAGAGTAGATGACTGGCGGTGATGGAGGATGTGGTGGTGCAGTCGAGTTGTTAGGCATATAGCAGGCCCGAATTTTCCGCTTCATGAGCCATACAATGCTTTCGCATTAAGACGCTGGTCAATGCTGGTCAGTTTCATTGTGAGCGCTTACCATCTTGCTTGATGAAAGCCAGTACTCGACGCCCCTGTAATCAGAACCACGGAAGACCACTTCATCCCGCTGGTGAGGCAGCCCAGAGCAGATTACTGGTGGTGAAAGAGGAAGTGGTGGATCTCGAATATAGCAGGCTCAGAATGAGTATTTGGCACTCATCTTGGAACTCAGCTTGGAGGCGTTGGATGTTGCACCCAGAACTTCCATCAATTATAAAAGAGATTTCTTGAAGACTTCATGGTCAACGATTTGTAGTTCGAACCAGTTTGCGATGTCGACCTCTGCTACGCCTTAAATAGTGTTCTGTGAATATGCTTGCGGAAATAATGCACGTACTCGTCAAAGTTTTCACAAGTATAGCATAGTCAGTGCGCCTGTTCGGCGTGGGATACGAGTGGGAGGGTAGAATTGTTTAGCACGCTGAGTTAAGCAGCAAGTTTCTCGAGTGATCATCATAGTTCCATGCATTGGAGGTAGCCAGAACGCGTCTGTTCAAAAAATCTGAAAGCTGCGTTTTTGATATGGTGGTCCTGAGTACGATGGCAATAAAGAGTTTTCATCAAAATTAGAAACGGTCTTACGACATGCACCGGTGAACAGCCGCCGGCATGCATTTTTTGTTTTTCTTACATGATGCAAGAAACGTCATATTACATATACGAAGTTACGGTATATGTTGGAAAGAGCAGGTGCAGCATCTTTCTAATGGGGAAACATGAGTTTCCCTTCATTTTCCCCGATTAAAATTTTAAATGCGCTTTAGTGCAATATTTTCGAGGTCACCCGGCCTATATCCTCTACTTTCTATGTTGTAGTCATTACACAATGTCGGCCAATGGTACGACGATATTCTCTCGTACTACACATAAATACAGCATGGTATAACAATGTATTAACGCTATTGCTGCTTTTTGGTTTTGAATGGCGCAACAATCCTGACAGCGAAAATGATACGTGATACCATTCATAATATTCATGCATTCTTCTTGCAGGAAAGTCTGAACCATTTGTCTTCTGCATCGTGGGCTCTTACCTTCGGGATGATACTCTTCCTGCGGATGGAATGTGTAGTGTTGTGACATTTGGAATATTGACCATGAATACAAACGGACATGAATTTGACCTTTCGCTTAAAGCCAAGGCTTTTAAATTCTTTTTGGACAAAATCGAAAGTGGTACCTTCAAAAAAACCAAAACTGGGCTCGCCATCAACAGTGCGTAAGTGTCACAGTTTTTCTTACTAAATGCTCTACGTTTCATTTGAGGTTATGGCGTGATCAGTAATAAGGAATATTAATGTTCCTATTTACTCTTGTACAACGGCAAGGGTTGCGTGAATCCTGAATCCAGCCTGATGAGCTGAGGTATTACATTTTGTGCACACCTGCGTCCAGCCTGTAACATTACATTTTCTTGGTTGAACTGGTGCGACTGTACTTGTCCTTCGTTTTTGCGTTCGTTTTACGATGTGGAGAGCGTACGCAAGTTTACTGAAAAGAGAACACAAAAGGATCAGTCTGATAGGATTGCATCTGTGTTAAATTAACCGGCAACAACGCAGTAGAAGAGTGGAAGCTACATTGCTAAAGCATATCCTAATGTAAGTAAAAGCCCATTGTGCTCGGCAAAGTTGTCACTAGTATGGCATAGGCAGCTGTTCGGTGTGCGATACTTCGAGTGGCATGGTAGAATTGTTTAGCACGCTGGGTGCCACAAAGTTCATTATGTGTAACCATTATGGCTGCTGTTGTGCAGTGTGTTGCGAATATTTAAACGTTTCTGCCTTTTAATGGGGAGCATTCCCTCCGAACCTCAGGCATTACATTTCCCCAGTAGCAGACGAAGCCCGTTGAGCGAATCAGTTCTGCATTATCGTGGTGTCCTACTACTAGAACCGCTCCCATTCCCATTCCACTAGCAAAGAATTGACGCAAGAGGGGTTCCGATGGCAGCATAAATATTGATAAAATGATGCATCCCACTCATGCGTCTATGCAAACCACCATTTAAGCAACTGCCATTCTTTTAACGACAATATGTTGTGCATTGCAAGTAACGAGTTGAAAAGAACTGGTTCCAGTTAACTCAATAGGAATTGTGGCCATGTGGGTTTCTTCAGCAGCAAGACTTAGGATCTTCGATTTAGGGTATTCGATACAGAATCATCATTGTGAAGAGCAAATGATGAGAAGGTATCAAAGAGCTTCGCGCTAAATTGCATCTTGCGTAGAGAACGTAGAATGGTTTGGTTTTTCCGTGTTGTATGCGTAAGCTATGAAGGACAATACGTCGTCCCAGTTCTTGTGGTTGGACACGTACAATCACGCGTCATTTCAAACCGGCAGGAGTACTCTAAAGTGCACTAAGCACTCTCTTGTGCAAGGGTCGTCTAATGCGACGTTCCCTTCGGGGCCGGTATTTTGCAGCTATGTCTTTCCGATGCTAATGCACTTTCGCGCTTTTCGCGTTTTGTCAGTGGTGGATAAGACTAGTAGGGAATGATCGCGCTCAGCAGACTGCTGTACTGAGAGCATTGCAAGCCGCAGCTCGCTACAAGATACCGGCCCAGGACGACGTACGACTCTATTATAGTGTTCTCGCGCTTTATAAGGCGCTATTCTCGACACGCATGGCGGCTACACCGCCGCCATTATCCGCCATCTTGGCGTCCAGAGGTCTCGTGTTTTGAAATTGGTGCCGGGAAGTGCAAAATGCAATTTTGCGTTTTCACCAGAATGACGAAACGTGACGTGGAGTTGCACATTTTATCGACTAATACTTTTTTGTGATCTTTGGCACCTATATTGCGACTTTAGCGCTATAAAAAGAAAGTGGGCGGTAGCGTGCAAAAGCCCGTGCAATGGATTTGCAATATCGCGAATATGTGGTGGCGTTCCAAGACAGCCGCAATATCAGCTTGTTGATTGGCTAAATATCACGGGAAGGGCCGTTTCGTAAACGTCAATTTGACGTTGCGTGACGTTGCGCTGGGCCACCATTGCAGAGATTTTCCGCCATAATTTGTGGTGCGACGAGCCACGCGAATTGTGGTAATGAGCGGCCATATGCAATGTCGGTCGAGGGGCATGCGTATCGCCGCATTTTTCCAGTCATTTGGGAGCATGAAACTTTTTTCTTCACAACTCGTGCTCATAGCATTTGCATCGCTATCCGGTGGTGTTGGCATTTGTGTCTTCAACCATCATTTTTATTAAAAACACGTTTATTTGAAATAATATTGGTTGAACCCAGCAAACTTTCTGCGACATTTCGCACTTTTTCTATGTTTGTATCAATATTAATTTTTTCGTCATCAAAGGCTATGAGAATGGTGACATTAAAGAAAGGTACGCAAGGCGGCGCCCTGAAGTTTACTCTCGCGGTGCGAGTAAGCAGCGAAGTGCACAAGAGCTGGCAGTGCCAGCGCTTGTGTCACGCAAGCGGGTACCTGTGGCACGCGCAACGCTATCGATGATATTCGGTCAGGCTGAGTCACTTGCGTTTCACGAGATAGAGATAACGCGGCCTAGAGCGTGCGCTGATCATCACTGGCAGGTCACGTATGATGTCTTAAGGTAGAAAACTAGCGCGTGGGCGCCAATATACGATGACTCATTCCGTTTCCCGAGGACACGAATCCTAGCTAATGAAGCACAAGACAGCTTGTGCGCATGCAGACGACGGAAGCGAGAAACGATTTTGATCGAATAATCGTACGCTTTGAGCTAGCTACTTTAATTTTACTGCGGAAGAAAATGCTAGGTTCAATGCCTACCTTACAGTTTCTTATGCGAAACGTGTGAAATTTGCATAACGTTACGAAAGCAAAACGGGGCCATCAGCGCCATTTTGTAAGCGTTGCGCCTACGTCACGCCTTGAAGAAAATGGCGGAATGTCCAGAATAGAGCCTATAGCTAAAAATGATGAAAGGCCATTAGTCTGTGGATGATACGTCGCTGAGTGACTGTGAAATGCAGAAAGTATCTCATGGGCGTCATCAGAGAACTGTCAACCACGGTGACTGACAACACGCGGCGGGCCATGACGAAGGATTACAGTGCGCAACAGGAAGATATCACACGCAAGCAGCGATGGAAGAAAGTATACGCATTTTCTCTCGCGCGATAACTATCAGCGACAGTGCAGCCCCAAGAAACTTCCGGTCACGGGCCTTATCATTCTACTGTGCCGGATCACAAGCTCACTCCTGCTAATCCATATCACCGCCATTGCCTTTCTTGCTCGATATATTTAGCGGACTAGTCGGTGAGCCAAACCGGGAGCCGTCCGGCGCATATGTTTGTAAACAGCGAAATCTTCTATGGGGTTTCTGCGTGCACGTAGATTTATGCGTACACATTATGTCCACGCATACGATTATCTAATGGTTCTTATTGATTGATAGTCGAAATGGTCATAAATAAAAGATGAATAAACCTGCCTAAGCTATTGCCGGTCTCTTCAGATGTTGACACGCTTCGCAAATAGCGAGGTACCGTTTGGTCGTCTGGTGAATGTTGAGCCAGTAAAAGCCCGTTTATAGCCCGACGTTATCAGCTACGCTACGCCGTTTGCGATGCGCCAGCCGAAATGCCAACCCCTCTACACTTCGACGCGCGCGCCGTCAGCTGCTATCCTCGCAACACGCGCAGAACGACGCCAAGTCCGCGCGCCGCTTTGAACTAAATATATAGTAAAAGTACCGCCATCTGCTTTCCTCCGCCGTCTCCTCTGCTAAAGTGCTTGTTTTTACAGCTATCGCTTCTTGATACTCTACCATTGAGCAACGCAAGCACTTGCTATCGGGCCGCGGAAAAATGCCCTATAAACGCTTCCTAGGCAGGCGCGCAGGCGCAGACGACCCGAGCCTCTGCCAGTATGGTGGCGCCATCTAGGTAAAGCGCCTGCAAACGCAGCGTGCGCAGGCGCAGACGAGATGCAATTCAGACGAGGCGCGCAATCAACGCGATCCCAACCTGCCCGAGCCTCCATCAGTATGGTGGCGCCATCTAGTTAAGGTGCCTGCAAACGCAGCGTGCCCGACATGTAAGTTGCAGTTGTAAGCTTGATCGCGCTCAGCAGACTGCTGTGCTGAGAGCATTACAATCCGCAGCTCGCCATCGACGCCGGAGGGGCAGTTCAGATCGTTCTCCTCAAAACGAGGCAAAGAGACTTAGCCGCGAAGCTCCTGTTGTGCGTGGTGCAGAGACTTAGCCGCGAAGCTCCTGTTGTGCGTGGTGCAGAAATTGGAGATACTCATAAGCCGCTCCACCAGCTTATACGCTGTGACTGTGCTGCGCGTGCCGCGCAGGCCTGTGACTTTTTTTGCTATTGCTCTCACGCTGTATTAAGGGTGCGGGAATGGAGCGTTTAAAGAACGAATCTAATCATACGCGAAGCGACTCGAATTAAATATCGAGTAGCGTTCGAATAGAACGTATAGAATCGTATCCACATCTCAGTATTCTAATGGAGCAATAGAGCCAAAAAAGTTTATGCACAGGGCTCTCAACTGTGTGTAGTTAGAATGACCACTGTACAGCCAGTAAAGTATGACTATAGCCATACTTTACTGGCTGTACAGTGGTCATAGGGTCGAGAAAAGTTTGAGCCATAAAATACCTATGGCTCAAACGTTTTCTCGACCCTACGAACCGAATGCGAGGGCAAACGGCCTCCTATACTTACGAAATAAGACTTCACGTCAAAAGATCTTCCATTCTGCTTGTGTAAAACAGTATAAACAGTGTTAGACATTTTAATGCGGAATAAAAGAATAATAAAAAATAATAAAAATAAAATAAAATAATAATAAAAGAATAAAAGAATAAGACACTTCACGTCAAAAGATCTTCCATTCTGCTTGTGTAAAACAGTACAAATAGTGTTAGACATTCTGCTTGTGTAAAACAGTATAAACAGTGTTAGACATTTTAATGCGGAATAAAAGTACGGGGGTCGGAGCTTGTGCACGTGTTGCTACACCAATTTGCCCCACTGCGTTTCACAGCGCTTTTGGCCTCTCGGAATCGATAATGCATGAGCGTATCTTCAAGAAGTGATGGTTTTGCATTTGCGGAAAGGCAGAAGAGAAAATGAGAAAAAGTTATTTAATTGTCGCGCTGTAATTCGTCACGCCAATGTGAATGTGATACTTCATTCATTAACGCTCATGTGCCCAATTTGCCCTTATAGCCAACTTTCCCTTCATTGACCACAAAAGTTGAAAAGCATACCGTGGCCGAGAACGGCTGCGTCTGCAAAAGGCACATCTGATATAGCGATAAGCTTTTCATCGAAGGTTCGGTTTCACCAATTCCAACAGTGTGTGGGATTTGCATGTTGACAGCTTGTATTCTACGGTACAACTGGGAACTATAACCCTCAGGGGTGAACGTAGAGATTTGCTTTAGGAAAGTCATTTACTACTGTGGCTTGCGCTACTATCACCGTGCGCTACTATCACCTTTGTACTTGCACGATGCTAGAGGGTGCACTAGAAGACGAGTATGACGTTCCTTCCCCATAGGAGTAACGTTTGATGGCGAAAATTCTGCATGAATTTCTGGATGGTGCTGCCCAAAAATTTGCGAATTCTAGTAACACTTTAATATAATGCTGTTGTGATAAATATTCGTGATATATAGATGGACTGATGATAGATCATACCTCCTTTTCAAGTCCAATTGTTCCAAAAGTTCTGTGCCAGCACAAGCAGGTTGCCTTACAGAACGGAGAAACATCCAAAACGGAGAAATTGCTGATGGCTGCCGGTATTACTGTGATGATATAGACGTTTTTTACCCGGCCATGTGATCTTTTTTTATATACAGAATGGAGGCTACCTATATCGATGCTGACACCATCAAGTTTTTGGCACGCTACACTGATATCGGAGTGACACACATAGGGGTTGTCGACGTGCATGATTTGGCCGGCTTTGAGAGAGGCAGTAAAAAGCTCTTTGAGGTGGGTTTTTGATTTTTTGTTTATCATTGAACAAGTTTTTTGTTTCATGTTATATAATTAGTGAGAGATCTTCTTTTGTTACTGCAGTATTTACACTGGTCGTAGATTGCACAAACAGCGCACATTCTGCGGTACAACTGGGAACTATAACCCTCAGGTGTGAACGTAGAGATTTGCTTTAGGAAAGTCATTTACTACTGTGGCTTGCGCTACTATCACCATTCGCTACTATCACCTTTGTACTTGCACGATGCTAGAGGGTCATTCATTGTTTTAAGTCATTTACTACTGTGCCTTGCGCTACTATCACCATGTGCTACTATCACCTTTGTACTTGCACGATGCTAGAGGGTGTTCTATCATTGAACAAGTTTTTTGTTTCATGTTATATGATTAGTGAGAGATCTTCTTTTGTTACTGCATTATTTACACTGGTCGTAGATTGCACAAACAGCGTAGGCATCCCGTTAACGTTTGATTGTCCTTGCGAAGCTGTCCTTGGGAGGAGCCACTTAACATGTGTCTGCACCAGCCAGACAGCTTAAATACTGTTGGGCGACCCAAGTGGCTACGTCCTGTACCACCATTCTTCTGCCGATATGGTCTGTTACCTTGTGCGTTTTCGCTCTTCAGACAAAGATTGAGCAAACCAAGCAACGCCTGCTTACTGGTTTAAACCAATTATTTCTTTTTCAGTGTACAACTAATCTCTCCGACAGTATCGTAAAGACGAAAGCAAAGCCACCTCTTTCACATTTTGTTGGCCTGCTACCAAGTGCAACGGATCCCTCTGGATGGGTGAACGTAGCAATGGAAATTGAGGGTGAAATGTGAGTTTTTCATATTCTATTCTTTTATGGCTGCTATTTGTAAGTCATAGCTGTGTGCGAGGTTGGAAAGCTTTACACCTCTTCAGATTGCGCTCGAGTGTTGCTCCGTGTTGAACGAGAGCCGTCCCAGATGAGCCCGATTCTCCTAAGCCACAATCATATATGAAGCCAAGAAACAGGCTTCACCAGACTAAGACTTGAAGGCACGTGGTAGTTAGGTATGTGTTCAGGGCAACACTGATTATGGACAATGGCTTAGAAGTGGGATAAACTGAGCGAGTTGCAATGTTTGATTTTGTTTTCAGCACGAAAAGTACACGAGATCCCTAAGACTTGAAGACGAAACGCCCAAGGGCCGATGCATTAAAGATGTATGCATGACGTGCACGAACGCTTACTCCTATCATACGAGAATGGCTGCGAGTCCGATTTGCGACTCCTGTAGGTGCGAGGAAACCGTCGAGCACCTATTATGTACCTGGCCTCGCTACCACGTACCTCTCTCTCAGGACAACTCTAAGCCGACTGGACTGAGAACGTTCTCAGAGTCACATACTCGGACCGTAGCTACACCCGTCACTGGCACAAAAAGCGATTTTGCATCATCCCACGTATACTCTGTACTCACTCTATCCCGCTTTATATTCTCGGATCGTGGCTACACCTGTCACTGGGCTACGGGCCTGCAGCCTATATTTATGTCCACTGCAGGACGAAAGCCTCTACCTGCGACCACCTAGTTTTCTGCCGTCCTCGACTTCCCTTCCCTTCTCTTCCTGTCTCTTCACGTTAGATCTAACATGTTTTGCTCCATCGCTCTTTGTGAGGTCCTTAACTTGTTCTCTCGAGTTTTTGTTTTTCAGTTTCTGCCCCATATGTTAGCACCGGTAGAATGGAATTATTGCACAGTTTTCTTTACAACGACAGTGGTAAGCTCGCAGACAGGATTTGGCAATGCCGGCCGTATGCACTCCCACCCAATTCTATTCTTCTGAATTACGTATGCCTTGATACAAACTTTGCCTTAATTACCACCAAAGCTGGTGGGTTTGACTCCAACCAATGGTCATACAAACAACGCATTCCCAAATGTAAACGCTGCAATTCACCTCGCCTTCATTAATGCCATAGCTCGTGGGTTCGACTCCCACCAAAGGTGTGGGTTCAAGTGCCTTATTTAGCTCTATCCTAATTCGCCTTGTTTAACGCCAAAGGTCATAGTTTCGACTACCAGCAAAGGTCGAGGGTTGGTAGCCTTAATTCATACCGTAGGTCGTGGGTTCGACTCCCAGCAAAGGTCGATGGTTCATTGCATTTTCCAGCTCAGCTGTTTATGGCTAGGGTTCCGTGTATTTTTGTTCGGCATGTGCAAAAACTCTGGTCCCGAACTTGATGCACTCACCACTTGTGTAGATTAGCATTTTGAGTAGATTAGTTATCACTAGGCACGAATTTAATTTTCTGCCGTCCTCGACTTCCCTACCCTTCTCTTGGTATCCATTCGCATACATGCTATCCACATTCGCGGATGCGCGAAGGCGCACTTGTTCTTGTTACTTCCTCCCGTACGGCCGGCGGCGCCACCGCTGCTGCGGATGGATGGATGCTAGAAGCGTCCCCTTTGTAACGGGGCGGTGGGTTGCGCCACCAAGCTGTAATTATCTCCGTTGTTTGTCGTTTCCAAACTTTTCCTCCACCAATCTTCCAATCGCCTCTTATTAATCTCTACTGCGGAGCTACTTACATTTCCCCTGCCCTCGCTGAACCCAAGGGCTTCATGGAGGCCAGAGGCTTCCCGATCTCGCTTCGAAATAAAATGAGCGTCCCTTTGAGTAATCATAATTTATTTATCCTGATTTAGTTTTTTCCTTGGTGGTAGTTAGTCGTCACAGGTTTCTTTTCCTTTGCGGCCACCCATGAAATTGTCTTAGCCTCTCTCACTTTGCGTTTGTCCTTCTTGGTTGCCGTGTTGTGGACCATACCAGCCGCATACTTGCTGGTAAGCTTTCTAGTTATTTTCCTCCACTCTGAGTCAATGTTGTTCCTGTAGAAATATCTAAACACCATCTCGCACCCCATTTACTTTCTTCTATATTCCTCAGTCAAATCAATTTTTCTCTGAGCCTTCCTTACTTCAAAACTTGTCCAGCCCACATCACCCTGCACAGCTTCATTATTAGGTTTCCAATGAGCACCCAATCCGAGGCGTCCTACTGATCTTTGGTTGCCATCGCGTCTTGAATGCACCGCTGACTTCATGCAAACAACACATTTCCAAATGTAAGCGATGGAATCATTACTCCTTTCCACATACCCCAGAGCACCTCGTACCTATTGTATCCCCATAGCACTCTGTTTCATTACAGCCGCATTTCTATTCCCTTTTTCTATTGTTTTTTTTTTCCTGTGTCTTCAGATATATATCGCCCTCGTCTATCCATATTAGAGCACTGCACGGGCCGAGCCGGGCCCGGGCCCGGCTCGGGCCCGTTTACGTTTTTCTCTAAATCGAAAAGAATGATCTTTTCTCGTACATTCAAATGAGTCCGACGCCACCATGTCTGTAGGTGTGGTTAAGTCGTACTTTACCATTTTTCTGACGGATTTCACTGAGAAATGCAATTTGTGTACACCAAAACTCTGCACCACGTCGAGGGCCTGCGCGGTCGGGGTGGTTCCGGATGATTTTTTCCGCCACGGACGCCGATGCCGACGCCAGATTTTCTGCGACACGGGGCCTTTAACGCTATCGCGTTAAAAGACAGTTTTAGTTTAGCGCTCCGCTTAGCTGCTGAGCGGAGCGGAAGCACGAATGCGCATGCGTCCTCCGCTTAGCCGCAAGCGGGCTAGCGGAGCGAGAAACACGGTCCGCTTACAAGCTCCCTAAGCGCAGCGCGGAGCGCTGCTGCCGTCTTCCGCTAGCGAGTTTGGTCGATGCACGCGCCCTCTCTCGCGCGTGCATCGAAGCACCTTGCATCTATGCACTAGTGCGAGCGCGAATAACTTGTGTAATACACCTTCAACTGTTTTTTTAAGGAAATAAAGTGACCAGCACAGCTACCAAGAACGTCGCCAGCGCATTGGCGTCAGAAAGCATTGGATTGGATTCGAAATTCTATCACGTAACGTTCACCAAGTCGACACTTCATTTTTCACTCCATAAAGTGGACCGGTAACGCCTTAAAAGCACCCGTCTAGATACTTCATGAACAAATATATATATATATATATATATATATATATATATATATACGTCTTACTTTGTAAATGTGACAGAACGGTTTTTAATTTTGTTTCACTATGCTGATTTTGGCCAGGGGGCGCTGCAACTACGAAAGTTCGCTGCGCTACCCTAAACGCAAAACTAAAACGTGAAAATCGCCCACCGCTCCGCTGTGGCTTAGCGGGGCAACTCGGAGCGGAGCGGACCGTAAAGACTCTCAATTAAACACTCTAAAATCTGCAACGTTCGCTTCGCGTGGTGACTCTAACCGCCTTTCTTCCAACGCGTAAGAACGCTAGCACTCAGAACAACGCACGCGTGGGTTGCCCTACTACCAAACACTATCTTGTACTAACAACGCGTGGATGTGACAAAATACATTTATTGGTTACGTGCTTGTATCTAAGCGAAAAGACCAAGAAACTGAAAAGTACGAAAAAATTGCTCGGATAAGCTAACACTCCTAAAAGTGTTAGATAAAATAAGAAAAATTATCCCTTTGGCACGCTGCTTCTGAGTTAAGACGGATTCTCCACACGAAACGTCCGTTCCAGTCGGCTTCACTCTCACGAGTGAAGCCGACGAGAACGGACATCAAGGTGAAAAGATGCGAAGAGACCACATTCATCTGATGGTGATGCAAGGAACTCAGTGGCGGTGACGCGTGCCTCCTCCGCTGTCATTGGTTGACCTATTCGGCGACAGAACAGCCACGCAGCTCGCGCGATCACGAAAACCCGGGGCGATGTTTGCAAAGGAAAGCTTTGCTTTGAAAGATAGATTGAAAATGTCGGTAATTATTTGACGAAGTTATGTTCTAGTTAAGTAAATTACTGCAAATGGAGGATTGTGATAATGGATTATTTTATCCTGAGTGTCTGTCGTGGAGCACCAGGATGACCTTATTTTTTCAATGTGGATTCAGTTTTCCAGGTGATAGGCTACTGAACAATGTCAATATACGAGTATACTACTGGAACTGGATGTGTCATGTCTTAAGGTGGTAGGCCACCTTCAAAAGTCAAATTTTCTTGATTTTTTTTCTTTTTACATTTTACGTGTGCCCAAACATTCAGCAACATGCTACTATCACCATTAGTTTGGGAGTTGAGTTTTCTAACCTATACCCTCAGCAACATGTTCCTATCACCATTAGTTTGGTAGTTACATTGAGTTTTTTGACCCCTACCCTCGTATTGTGAAACCGAAAATCATTACTATTTCGTTTATATAAACATTATTCCAAACACCATTTTCATTTTATATTGTCGCCGAGCAACCACACGAACAAAAGGAGACCTAGTGCATCTCATGGAGGCTCCAGCTATGAAGCTGGTGCATTGTAGGCCTTTGTGTTTGTGACTTTTTTGTTTTTCTATAGACACATTCCCCACGTAATGAGCGGTGAATTAGAATAAAAGTAAGTAAAGCAATTTTTTTGCAATTACAGCACATTTTGCAATTAAGTTTGGTCCAAATTCGCACTTTTTACTTTGCTTAGTATTTCGAACTTTTTCTTTTATCGCATTGCATTTATCCTAGTTCATTGCTTATGTCCCCTTAGCTGCATAAACGCCAGAGCTTTGCTCAATTGAGCAATCCATTAGTTATCACTGCTGCCGCGACTAGCACTTTTACCACATTTTATGACGGAGATCACCTGCCAAGAAATAACATAAACAATGTCTGCAGATTAGGTAGTTGATCAAGTTAAATAAAACAAGCTTATTGGGAAAAAATTTCAACCCTAACTTCTTTTTCAAAACCAGAACATGTAGATATGAGTAGGCATAATTATATTTACAAAACATATAAAAGTCACAGCCAAGAAAGATGTCACAATAACAACCATGAACTTGCTTCGATCGTCATCTTCACGTCTGCTGAGTGCCTCCAGATTGCGGGAATGGCCTGTATCATTACCCCCGGCCATCTGAGCGCCGTCTCGGCGCTTAGACAGGGCTGAAACGTACGGCTTGAGCTGGCGTCTCCAGTATGAAGTTACAACGCATGGCCCAACAGGCGCACAACCAGACTCTTACGTCTAGTCGGCAGTGTGGTCAGACGATTTTGCGGATAATTTGCGTCTGAAATGATCCTACGAGATCAAGGCCGATGCGGTTAAACGGGATTAATTGGAACGTCTATAGGATGAAGTGGGCCGGCAGGCTGCAAGGACGAACGCTTGTGGCGTTGGCAGGACTTGCAGGAGCAACGTACCGGCGCACAGAACGGTAAAGACCTGGCCTAAAGAACCCACGCCACACACGGTCATATGTACGGGAGACTCCGAGGTGTCCGGCTGTTAGGGCATCATGGCGCTGGTGAAAAGTAGAAAGCAGGGTAGTAGGTACCCCTGGAATGCAGTCTTCGTGAGCTCTTCCAGGAGGACTGCGTCATGGTACTACAAGCAGAAGCTCTGAACCATCGTAATTCGTAGACGAGCGATGATGGATCGCAAGTTAGCATCGCCGAGTTGATTGCGTATTTCACTGAAGTCTGAGATGGCGAGGACATGGCTGTCGGAATCATGGACGGTGGCGTCGGGAGGGTCCACGGGATGACGTGATTGGGCTATGGGTGCATGGCGCTGGACTTGTAAAGGAGATCAAAGCTGTATTCTTGAAGCTTCAGCACCCAGCGACCAAGTCGTCCAGTTGGGTCTTTGAGGCATGGGACCCAGCACAGCGCATGGTGGCATGTGATGACCGAAAAGGTGCAGCCAAACAAGAACGGTCGAAATTTTGCGACTGCCCAAACTAGAGCAAGGCATTCATGTTCAGTGATGGTGAACTTGAGCTATGAAAATGAGGAGGCGACTGACGTAGGCGATGACGTGGAGTTGGCCTTGTTGCCGCTGTGCGAGAACAGTGCCGATGCCGTGTCCACTAACGTCGGTTCGAACTTCTGTAGGCGCTGTGGGGTCAGAATGCGCCAAGATGAGTCTTAAGCAATCTAGTCAGCATGCGGAATGCATCTGCATGTTCCGTACCCCAAGGGGATTTCCTTAATCAGGAGTTGTGTTAGCGGACGGGCAACATCGGAGAAGTTCTTGACATAACATCGGAAATAACACGAGCCAAGAAAGCTCCGGACGTCTTTAGCCGAACGCGCTACAAAAAGTCACAGGCCTGCTCAGCACACGCAGCACAGTCGCAGCGTAAGCTGAAGAAGCAGCTCGGTAAGTTTAATTTTCTACCCCAAGCACTACAGGGTCTTCGAGGCGAAGTCTCTTCGCGTCGTCTTTCGCACCCTGCCGTGATCTTTAGGCCGCAGCATATGAACATTGGACAATACACCATCAGTGTGCTTCTTACCGTTCCCTTTCCATTCTAAGGAACTTGCCAGTATCTAACATCAACAAGTTCATAGACCAAATATTAATGACACTAACCGGGCAGGGCGCGCGGGTGAGCTTCTCTGTGCGCGCTTTCTGCTACTCTCCGAACATCGCAGCCTGAACGCCTTAGCAGAAATCTTCCTCGCGGTAGTGCTTGCTACACACCCGAGTTGTAGCCGATGGCGGCTTGCCGGTTCTAAGTTTCGCAATCCAAGCTACGCGCAGCTTCTTGACCTGCGGGTACGTGTGAAGGCTGACACCGGGCTCAGTCGCGTACGCGTACCCGAACGGCGCTACTTGCTGGGGAGGCGACGCGTCGACGTGCGCGGGTGCCGGCGTTCCTAGCGCGTTGCGGGGGACGGGACTCGTCGGATCCCAACTGCGTCAACCACAGTGATCACAGGGACGTGCTTGTAAATGGCAAAAAAAAATACCCTACGTGACACCACCGAAAACCCAAGCAATGGGAGGGATAAACATTGAATAAAAACGTTTTCTACCATACCTTGATGTTAATGTCTCACTAATAAAATGCAGGCAGTTCCATGAAGTGAAATATGTCGAAACAGCGGAGATGGGGTCATTCCTTCGGTATAAAACAAAGACTACCACAGCGAAAAGCCGGCAGATCCCACGCCCTGTGGGAATCAGATGTTATGTGAAGCAGTGTGCGGGGAGCCTACCAATTTAACGATACGACCATGAAAGCACCAAGACGTAGGCGGCTCTTTCATGACCTACATGACGCATATGTCACGACATTCATGTCACGAGTCCTCAGGAGTTCCTTTAGCTACACATAAGAGACCTTAGGGCGAAAGCCTTAGCCATGCTCATGACTGACTTCTACCATCATCCTTTATTGTTTCCTTCACTTGTACCGACGTCCGAACCCATTCCAGAGGTTTTTGAGTGTTAATCTTTTTGCGCTGAGTCATTGTCATTTTTGCTGATCAGCGTCATGCTCATGACTGACTTCTACCAGCATCCTGTAGTGTTTCCTTCACTTAGTACCCATGTCCGAACCCATTCCAGTGGTTTTTGAGTGTTAATCTTTTTTCCTTGAGTCATTATCAGTTTTACTGAGTCATTCTCATGACTATTATTTTTAGCAGCATCCTGTAGTGTTTCCTTCACTTCCCACTTCCCGCGTCCGAACTCATTTGAGTGGTTTTTGAGTGTTTAAACTTTTTCGCTGGGATATTGTCATGATCTTTATGACACGCATGTCATGCCATTTTTGTCATGTCCTATCACTTACGTAAGTCATATAATCTTGTGAAAGTGTGCCAATTTTGGTACATACCAAGTTAACGAATCCACCATGAGAACACAAAGTCGTAGGCGGCTAGATAGATAGATATGGTCAAAGTAGCAAGTGTTCGCCAAGAAATGCTTCGCATTTAAAAAAGACACCTCGTCGGATGGGGCTGTCTCTAGTATGAAGTTACAACATATGTCTTGCCCAACTTGCGGAAATCCACCCTATTACGTGTAGTCGGCAGTGTGGTCAAAATGTTCGCAATATTTGCACTCGACGAAAATTTATTTAATGATGTCTGACCATCTCGCCAAGAATGAAAGATGTACTTTTAGTTAGACCATATATATTTGTGCAGAGGTCCGAGTCCCGAGAATGCGGCACAACTACGACAGGGTGTGCGCGCACTAAACAATCTTCTGAATTACAAAAAAAAATTAAATACGCAGTTTTACGTGCCAAAACCACGATTTTATTATGTGGCACGCCGTTGCAGGGTACGAGGTAACTTCCTTCATACATAAAGGGAGAACTCGACTGCATCGACAATCATAGAGCAAGTATAGAGCAAACTTCTTGCACAGTATGTTTATAGGGTTAACTATAAACTTAGCTTGAATAATTCTGTCCCTAGATGCCTAGCGGGGAAAAGGTTCATTGAAGAGTGGCTCATACCGAGTGCATTTTGTAGCAGCGGGCTATAGCCTCCAACTGCTGTGCTTACAGAACCCGTGTGGCGCATGTTTGATTCCACCTGGCCCTGCAGCAATTTAAAGGGTACATACAACCCAGTGGTGTGTACGGGATTAGATAAGTACAGTCTGTGTCACACTTAGGAGAAACTCGGAGCACCTTGCAAGGCACTCAGTTTTCCCCTGAGTGTGAAACAGACTGTACATATTGGGAACTGGGTGAACTTCCCAAACGAAGCTAATCGCATTACTGTTTAGGCATACGTTCGTGGCGTAATCGTTTGAGCATCCGGTTCTGTGCGGGAGGTACATGGTTCGAAAGGAACAATTTGATGTGTAAGCTCGTGGCATGATTTCCATGATTTGTGAAAGCGGTATTTTGATGTCATTGTGCTCCTGGGCAGTCAATTGTGGTTAGATTATGACACCAAAGTGCAGGGAGAGGCTAAGAAAACTTAGCTTCAATAATTCGGCCAGGCACGTCTTTTCACCCAAGTTTCGGTGTCTATGTTACAGAAATCAAAAACTCGTCTTCATTATCCAAACCTACGAGACTGCAGCTGGCCAAGGATCAACGTGCTTTGTCGGCGGTACGGCGTGGATCATGCCAAGTGACTGCGGACGGCCAAGCCTGGTACGTTGCTACGCAAAAGAAACGTACACAGTACCCTATATGCGCAGATTTGTGCACTATGGAGGTTGTAGTAGTGTATACAACACGGTCCATTTCCGAAGCCGTGATATTGCATAGTAATGCCAACTGCTTTCATAAACTTCTTGCACATGATGTAGTTAGGGTTTAGCTATAAATTTCATGCTTGCATAATTGTCTCTAGATTCCAGGTTAATAACTAAGCGCAAATGCTTCAGTTGCTAATGGCCACCACTGCACCCTTGTTTTAGGTGTGTGCTTGTTCCTGGTAAAACATTATTAAATTAATCACCTATGATGTCTGACGGAGTACATGATACCCATGACAGGGATACAGATGAATATTTCATGCATTGCCAATGTTTAAACAACTTTCCTGTACTCTTAATTTTATTTCTTTAAAGCGCTGTAAATGCGTGAAATGTCAATATTCCAACTATCCCAGCTGCCCGCTTCAAGTGGTGTACTCCCTTGTAGACTTGTAGAGGTGAGGGGCACTCCTGAAGCTAACGTTGCAGCATAATACATTCGAAATCGAAATCTCGTTGCACGCGCGCGCGTAGGGCGCCGGTCCCACTACCCTTCACCGCAACTAGGTCAGACACGCCGCGCGGTCGACGCTCGCATGATATTAATAAGTGCAAGGGAATAAAAAGGAAATAAGTGCATCGCCGTCGTGAAGACCATCTAATGCACCACCAAATTTGGGATATCGGACGTTTTTCAAGATGTGTTGTAGACTTCTTAAAAACGACTAGAAGGCGTTTTGTAAGTCGCCTTGTAAACATTTTATAAGCGGTTACAAAACGTTCCCCAGGACGTTTTAAAGCTGTTCTAGGAAGGTTTTTAAAATGCTTTGAGCATATTCTGGAAAACCAAGCTACGACCTTTTCTAGTTATTTACCTAATGTAGACCTAAAGTTTATTTTATAACGGTTTTTACGCAAGCCATTAAAAGCTTCAAAGCGGCAGCACAATGTCTCATTTGCGTGTTTTGACAGCCACTCAAATGCCAGTGCCCTGAACAATAGGAGGCATGCCAAATCACAGTGGGAACAGTCCAATGGGCAACAAGCACGACGGTGACCATACCTGAATCTCAAGCAATCTAATCAGCTCAACAGATACCTGCCGAACAAAATCGGAGCAGTTACCGCACTGTCGCTGCATTTTCTCTCTTTTTAGCATACACACAAGGTTCAGAAACTCAAAACACTGCCATTATTTCTCACATTAGAATAATTGGGCGTCTCCTGGTACTGTAAAATCACGTACAAATCAACAGGAATGCTGTCAGTTCTTGCATTCTTGCATAAGATGTGGCCATTCCAAGAGCACCAATATGTATGGCCCAATTTTTACCTCACTGCAGTGCCGATTCTAGAGAACCAGTGAAGTAAAAATATTATTTCTAGATCACATGTGATTTAATCACAAAAATGAAGGACTTCCGTCAATTTTTATTAAACTAAATTAAGTGAGCCACTACACAAGAAAAAAATTACTAAATTACATTGCAAAACAGTACGATGAGCAAGGCAAGCAAAAACGTTAACGCGACACATGTCATACTGACAACACAGTTACATAAACAAGACAATGCAAGAAGCATAATTGACATATCAAGGGGAAAAAGCGCGAAAATGACGCCATTTATTTATATTTATTGAATTTGATCACTGTTTGGGATCCTTTGTCTCTAAACGGGAGGTTTGTGTAACCGTATAAAATACAAGGCACATAATGTGTTCCATAAGTTCAGAAGGCTTCACTTTAAGAAAAAAAATATTGAAGAAATAAATGAGCAATAAAGATGGTGATAGTGACTACATGAATGCAATAGCACAAAGATGAAATTTTGTTATATCATTCCGAACCAGATCCGTC
>NC_051161.1:56545270-56589510 GCF_013339745.2 Dermacentor silvarum
TGCGCGCGCTGTGTTAGTAGTGGCGCACTAAACGCACGCGCCGCGCTTCCTCTGCTGCATCACGACCCGCCAGACAAGCGGGCGGTGACGTAACGACGATAGCGCGTCGGCGCGCAGCGCAAGCGGCAGCAGGAGCGGCAGATGAACCGAGGACGCGGCGCCAGACTGTCGCCGTGTGCTGGCGCGTGGGGGAGAAGGGCGGTTGAGAGAGCGGGAGAGAAAGACGAGTGTGAGCGACAACAAATGCGCAGAAGGATGCTCTTCTCCCGATGACGTCGAGCACTGCAGCAGCGCACAGAGCCCGCGACTGCGGGCAGCTGCAGCAGGCGAGATCGCGAGTGCTTAGCTGCGCTCTCAGTGTAAAAGGACGGACACTTGCGCGACGGGAGAAGGGGAATGAAGGGATGACGATCCGTTGTCATATTCGGGCGCTATACTCTGGATTCTGTCAAGTTCTGGCAAACTTTCGATTTTCCTCCATGTTGACATTTTGAACCAATCAATAAAAGAGGGTGTATAGCCGTCCTGTGAGCCAGTCAGAGGTGACAAAGAAGAATGGTGACTTCGACGACAGCACGGCGGAACTTGACAAACGAGCTGGTTTCGTATGTTTCGACGGTGCCCAGAAGAGCATCCGTTATTCAATCCGCAGATTAGACATGCGAGGCGTCAGCACTTACAGTAAGCGCCTTCTGTCAGGAGTCGCCAACCAAACGTCCAGATATGAAGTACAAGGGCTCTGAGGTCCCGCATGATATACACAATGCCGAGAGCTGCGGCAATTCGACGCATCAAAGTTCCAAGCGACACACATCTTCTGAATTCGAGTGAAGGAGAAGCGGAGCTATTCGCAGTGATTGATAGGTTTAACGCGCAAACTGTGTCGAATGAGTGCGTGAAAATGTGTATGTTAGCCTTGTTAGTTAGCGATGAAAAGTAGTTCACCCTGCTGTCAGCCATTCGAGAGAACTTCACAAAAACGAACGCCGAAATAAAGCGCGCGAACGTACTACGTAAGAGCGCGGTGCAGTGAACCTTCCACGTGTATTTATAGCCCATTTGAAACACATAGCGTCTCCCCTGGAAACCGCTCCGAACGCAAGACCAGGAAGTTGAACAATGCGAACGCACACTATTGATCAAGCGCGCACGCCTTCGACTGTTTCTGTAAGCTATACCTAGGCTATAGAACAGAAACGCATTGAAAGCTTTATCTAATGTTGATTCCTTCGTGTGCGAAATGTCGGTGTCTATGTGATTTTCTGTCACAGTTTCGTTTATTACGAATATCTACGTTTGGTCGTAGGCTATTTTTAGGTGTCGCTAGGAATGAGTTACTGCGTTGGTATGAAAGTAAAACAAGACAGAAAAAAAAAGAAAGGAAACAGAAAATCACCGAAGGCTGCGATCATCGATAGAGTAGGTGCGCAAAATGAGCAAGAAGTAAAAAACCAACAAAGGGATTGTTGTTGGAAAAACCAACAACAACCATCGTACTTCATTGTGTTTGTACACAATGAAGTACGATGGCGAGAATACGTGCCTCTCGGTACGTATGTTCTTATGCTGTTCACTTCACGCATTTAAAAGCTGTTCTTTGTTTTCTTCTGGCTCTACACAACGTCTATAGTTCCGAATCACACAACAACCCATCATCACATTTTTACAAAGGACAGGCCTTAACTGCGTACCTAACTAACGCATAAGTTAAGCATAGCCCATTCATTGGCACGGCGTATAGTCGGAGGAGGCGACAAAGCCGACGGGTTTCTCGCGCGTTCCGAACGAGAAATGAACGCTTCCACCAGCACAGCATGTGTTAATGACCGCTGTATTGGCTGCGCGGTGGCGCCCACGCGTATGGCTCGTCAGCGGGCGTTTCTTGAGGACAATGCAAGACGACTGTGAGCTTCCACGCAGTGATATTAAAGCGATCGAGGACAAAGAAAGCGGGAACTTGTGAGGGAGTACCGTATTCTCACGCGCCTGACCTGCCTTGCATACAGTGACTAGAAGTGAGAAGGATAAAGGGGAAGAGCAGAGAATTATAATATAGACAGGGCAGGCTGTTCAGTTTGCTACCCTATATATGGATAAGGGGAAAAGAAAGACTGAAAGACTGAAATAAAAATAGACAGAGGGGTCAAGACAACCAGACAAAATGGTATATGTTAAGAGACAGAGGGAAGAGTAATATGGTAAGAGTGTCAAAGACTGTTCCTAGAAGGCACAGCGCCACCTTGATAAGTACAGCAGTGACAAAACAAAACCAGAATAAAAAAGGCGTGATATACTGTTGCCCTCCAAGAGGAAGCTTTTCCCATGGCGTAGTAATTGCAATATCGTTTTTTTTATTTAATAAAGTAGGTCGTACGTTGGTGCCAGAGTAAACAGGGCATAGCTTCCTAGCCCTCTTAAACTATGTCCGTATGCGTCGCAAGCGCAGAAAGCGACGAGTGCTGTGCTCCAGTTCCTCAAGTAGACTGATCCCAGCGAGAGACTGTAGACGACGGGCATTTTACGCGTAGGATGTGCGCGCATGCTCGTATTCTCTCTCCCCCGCTTTCTCTCTCTCTCTCTTTTTTTCCATCTCTTAGCCCTCTTCACCCTACGTATAGCGTGTAACAAACAGGTGCGCGTTTAAATGCAAAAAAAAAAAAAAAAATCATGCGGAACTTGTGTCAATAAGCTTCGTTCGTCGTGGGTAAAACGCGCGGAAATACGGTACAGTCACCGAATGGACCTTTAAAAACGCGCGTGTAGAGCTCAAAGGCGCGCTGCATCAAAATACCGGATCTGTGATCCCCGTACAATTTGCTCTCGCGGAGAGAAAGGATTGGCTTTGTTTCCGTCCGTCAAAGGAGGCGACGTGTAAATGACTTTCTGCGAGCGCCGCGACGGCCACAAGCTCGCTCGTCTTCTCAGGAAGCCGAGGAGAAGTTGGTGGGAACTGAGAGAACTCAAGCGGGAGCGAAGGGCGGTGATGCGACGTGGACGGCGGTCGATTGGAAAGCCTTTTGTCCCGTTACATAAAGAGTAGAGCGCTTCTCGATTGACCGACGCGCAAACACTGTAGGCGCGAGTGAATGGCTTTCTCTGGCAATGTAACCGCCGCTTCGTAAATGTACAAAAAATAATAATTAAAAGAATGAACCAGAGATGTTTACCGAAGAAGTTCCATTCTCAAGTACAGAATCGCCGCTTGTAACAAAATTGTTTCGCAAGTATTACGAAGTCGGACAAATTTTCTTCTGTTTACCAGTGCTTTCAGCCACGCGCTAAGGAAACTGCACTGGCCACGTGTCGTGAAACTTAGCGCAATAAAATTATCCGATTTGCTTCGCTTTGCCAACTCGCGCGTCCAGGCCGCATTCCCATTTTCTCGGTATGTATACAAGAAACAACTCCCCACGTCACTTTCCGAGCAATGGCGCGACTTGCCGAGGGAGTGTGGGAGGTTCCATTGCCCGGCGCCCCGGGAACGTTTTCCGAATCAATTAAGTCTGGCGTCACGCCTGAGGCATGTCTGCACGTCTGTTTGCGTTATAGTAGTAGACACAGCGGTTTTCGTTGGTTTACGTGGTGTCGGCGCGGTTTCGGCATTTCGCAACGCTGAGCTAACCCATCCTTTGTATAGATGGAATGCTGCGGTTCGCGGCCCCGGGATAAGAAAAAAGAAAAAAAGAAAAAACAACGGGGAGCCCACAGCTGGAAACTGGTTTGGTGCGGTATTTCGGAATGCAAGCTTGTACAGCGCGAAAACACAGGCTGTAGATTCTCATGAACTGTAGGTATATTTAGTGTTTGATGTTAGCCCGCCTTGGCCAATGATATTCGCGTGTTAAGTGCATAATACTGTTTTAATGCACAGTATACATACCTTTTGATATACTAAACGCGGATGCATAAGGGCCGCTCTTCCCGGTTTGTTTCTTTTTGTTTCCTTTACAACTGCGTGTTTCTTCTTGTTCTCGTTTTTTTCTTTTTTTTTGTGAACTTAGTACGTTTACGCGTTCGTGGTACGCTTACGCGTACTTATGGAGAAAAGCGTATCAATTGCTAACTGTGTCTTGAAATATAGCCGGCTCTAACGTAGCCTACATTCCCATTTGTCTGCACTTAATAAAGAACAAACTGAAAGCTGCTGTACAAATACACAGCACCGCGCCCACAATATAAGAGTGTAGGCGCGCTAAACTAACGGGAAAGTTCCCAATGTATGCGACACAATGCCAGTTGCCTAACTTGTGCATTTTAGCGCCCTGGAACTGCACAGTGCGTGCATGAAGGACGCCGTAAGCAGGGGGGGGGGGGGGGGTGAGCAATGTCGATCACGCGGGGGCCATTAACGTACACCTAGATGTAAGTACGCCAGCAGGTTTGCATTGTGCCTCCATCGGAGTGCGACAGGCTGAGAATCCCCCCCCCCCCTCCCCCCTGAGCCACCGTGGGTGGATGAGTGGCTTTACTTGGCCTGTGTGTATACTTGTCCCTTAGCTGCGTTTGAACAAACACGTGGCGTTGAGCACGTTGGTGATCTTCAGAACTGAACGTGTTTGGCGAGGAGCAGACCCCACAAAGCAGAAGACGGACGACAACGGAGCGCTACTACCAACTAGTTTTGTTGCCGCTTGAACGCGGGGCCATTATACAGAAGAATTCACAGGAAGGCTTGATACGCGCGAATCATGTAGAATAATGTATGCGAATATATACAGGAATATCTGCAGGAATATAGTCAAGGATATATACAAGAAGGCTTCGCGTTGCCAGAATTCATGTATATGTTGGTGCCGGTCAAGTGGCCATAAAATCAGTTGGCAGTATAGCATTGCGTTGTTGTCCGTGTTCTTTGCGGCGTCCTGTTCCCCGACGACTGATATATTAAACCCCTTAAGTGTGTGCGTCTACACTGCGCTTCTACGCTGTCTTGGAAGTAAACAGCGCAGCTTGTTGTATAGAGCAGCGAGAGCCCAGGAAGAGGAGGAGTAGGAAGAAAGACAGAAAGCGAGGGAAGGAAAGGCAGGGAGGTCGACCAGGGGGGGCATCCCGTTCGCTACCCTATGCAGGGAAAAAGGGCTGAGTGATGAGAAAAAAAAAGAAAAAGAAAGGAGACGGAAGAAGGGAAAGCATTAGCAGTGAGAACACGTGGTGCAGCCCATCACGCCTATAGACGCACTGCAGGACAGACACGTCGTGCACGGAGTGGGCGGCTGCGACCGGGACTGCTCTTTCGCAATCCTTCTAAAAGTTCGTTTCAGCCTTCTTTCTTTCTGGCTTGCTTTCTCTCTCTCTCTCTCTCTCTCTCTGCCTCTCTCATTTACTCTCCGCCCGTGCTCGGTCGTCCTAATAAACCGACGGCGGCCTGCCTCCGAGCCGGCGCCCAGGACCGATCGATGCGTCTGGCCGCACACGCGTTTCGCGTACGGGGGTACATAGCTGAACGCTCGGCGAGGCCCTTGGCATTATGCGCGAACGGCAAGATTGGCGGCGAGCTAGGTTTCATTCGGAAGGTTTCACAATGTTTCGCATTGTTTTCACTCACGGCGGAAAGGGGGATCGCATGCTCGGAAGTCGCGAATCGAGCCGTTCTCTTCCCGTATATACCCACAGAAGCTTACACAGCATTGGTATATGAATGCGAAAGGCGACACGTGTCTCCTAATTGATTCGCAGCATCGCCAAATTCGGCCGTCACGGTGCTTTCGCACTGATTTCGCATGCAGCATCGCCTCGAGTGATCGATCGATTGATCGATTGGCGAGAATAAACACTGAAAAGCAACAATGGGCTATGATAGACGGGTTCCGGGTAAATTTCGGTTGCGCTTAAGGTGCTTATGCATCAAAGGCTTCAAATGGTCTACGCACGAGCGTTATTGCATTTCTGCTTCCGGTGGAATGCAGCCGCTGTGGCTGGGTATCAAACCGTCCGGCCTCGTTCTCATCAGCGGAATACATGGCGCACGTAAGATACAGGAAATGCGGAACTAGAAAAAAAAATCTAGAAAAAAAAAGAAACAAGGTAGGCAGAGAGAGAGAGAGAAAACGACCTTTACTATAGATGCGCAATAAAAGGCGGCCTAAAATTACTACACGCAGACCAGTTAGATTTTTTGGACCGGTTCGTAAGGCGCGCAGTGGGACATAGAAATACGTTAGGATAGTTACAAATTTAAAGTATCAAATAAATTAGTAGTCCGCTTGGTACGCTATATTAGACGACAACACAAAATGCGGCCGGCGACATCACCCTCAATATTGGTGCAGCATTACACCGCGGCGTCCCTCTATATATTCCTCGACTACTCGATCAGGGCTGGCTAACTTTTGTTTAATATCAATAAGAACAGGTTGTCCTGTATCCAAAAGAAAGCAAATACTCAATCCTCGCATTCGTTTAACTCTGCCTGCACAAGAATGACACACAATCTGCCAACCAGTCGTGAGATCTGCGCATAATGCCAACCTCATTGGTGCTCTAGTTTGCTCACGAAATTCACGAATGGAAATTTCGCGCTCATTTTTTTTCCCAGCTAACTCGCACCGGTGGATCTAAGTGAGCGTGGCGCCGAACGATCGTCGCGGTTTCCATTCTGGACCGCGACGGCTGATTTCCAGTGGAGGGCGGTATACAAAAACGATCGCGTTCCGAGTTATGGGTACCACGAAAAAAAAAAAAAAAGCCACAAGTGGCCATAATCATTCCTCAGCCTTCTACTATACCTATGGAGGATGTACAGCTAGGCTAGTTGGAAATAATTCACACTTGAAAATTCAGCGCGAGTACGTACATGACTAGGACGAAAGGATAGAGAACGGGACGATACTGTGCTACTAACTGAAAATATTATTACGCCGAATCTTTTATATAGGTAAATACACCAAGGGCCAGCACGCGCTGAAAATACAGTATTATCCACGTCGCATAGATAGAAGCTATATAGCGACATCGGTCTAACCAAAAACGTTGGCTTGATCAGGCTACAGAAAGACGACGACGTAACAACAGCGATATTTTAAATCAAATTTCTAGTCTTACCCACAGTGTGGGGTAGCAAACCGAACGTTCGTCTGGTTGACCTTCCTGCCTTTCCTTCTCCTTGGTTTCTCTCTCTCTCTCTTGTCTAAGAGTCAGCCTCTCTTTTCTTTTTTTCCGTTAAATAAATGTAAACATAGTCGACCTATCCTTGAGTATCCCATTAACAGAACAGTAATAACAGTATCAGCGCTGCATAGACCACAGGCGTCCTTCTGCTTCAAGGTCGTGCATTCAAAAAGAGTTGCAGATGTTTTCCCCCGCATCCGACAGCCGAACAGCACTGACAACGAAAATTCCGCCGTTGCGTTTTCCAATTCTCTCACATCGCAATACATGCATCTGTAGCAGGAAGCCCGCCCGCGCCTCCCCTGGCGAAACCAATCTTTTTCAGCTGTTGTATTCG
This sequence comes from Dermacentor silvarum, assembly GCF_013339745.2. Taxonomy (NCBI): domain Eukaryota; kingdom Metazoa; phylum Arthropoda; class Arachnida; order Ixodida; family Ixodidae; genus Dermacentor; species Dermacentor silvarum. The sequence continues at coordinate 56,552,715 of NC_051161.1, forward strand.
CAGGCACGTTTCTAACACTGAAACAGGTTTCGCCGTCATGTATACTTCTCACCAAACATCATTTTGTTATAATGTATTTTCCTGGCCAAACGGAATCTCGCAAATTGCTCGCCCCAGGCCGCCGCCGCCGCCGCCGCCGTGTCTTGTACTTTATAGTGCAGCCGCGATTCGAAACGCGGTTCCGGCAGTGGGCCATTTCTGCAGTCTCGCGCGCGTGGCGTTCGCGGTAACAATAGAACGCGGCGCGTGCGCGCTGGGCCCATAGTACTGCGCAACTGCATCGTCCAATTCGCATTACCACTCGCCGGGATTCCACAAAGAGCCGCCGCGCGAAGAGAAAACGAGAACACTGCCGAGAATCCGAGTGCGAAAACAGAACAAAACACTGCGCCGGCCGCCACCTTTCTTCGTTCTATAGAAAACTGTTCCCGTCGACTCACTCACTCACTCACTCGTTCTTTTTCCTTTTTCTTTAATGGGACGCAATGGCGTAGTGCAATGAACGACGTGTCTCAACGAACGAAAGAAAGATAGAACGAAAGGAGGATGGGAAGAGAGACAGAAAAAAAAGGGAATGAAAGAATGAATGAAGGAAAGAGAGGAAAGGGCGAAACTGAACCTTTCCTTCGTCCGCAGAAGAGCGCGAGACGACGGGTGTCAGTTTACAAACAAAACGCTCTGCTGGTGCTGCGGGCACATCCTTTACCCGGGAGAGTGGTGCTGTGGCGAAGCAGAGAGGGGGATGCGTTGCCGTCGATATAGCGAACCCTTGCGAAACTCGCGCGGTCGCAGCGCCGCCACCCCCTATCCCCCCCCCTCTCTCTCTCTCTCTCTTGTGTGACGTCAGCGCCCGCGAATCCCGTCTACGCGCGTTATTTAGGCCTCTGTGACTCCGCGAACTTGTTATACGGTCACAGCTGTCGAAAACAGCAACACCAAACAAACAAGCAAACTCACAAAAAAAAAAGAAAAGAAAACTAAAGAAAACAATGCAGATACGCGCACATTCGGGAAATAACCAAAGAGCTGCACAGGAAGGCGAGGAGGAGAAAGCAGTCCGGGCGGGAAAGAATGCGGGAAAACGCAACAGTCTTCAGCCATTCCTGCGGCTTTTCGCAAGGGTAAAAGAGAGGCTGATGAGGAATATGGTTAAGAAGGCAGAAATGATGCGTGTTTATACATGAAGCAGCGGCTGATCCCTCAGCCGTGCGTGGAAGAGCGGGAAGGAGATGGAAAGAGAGGGAAAACACAATGAGCCAATGGGCGGCACGTTCACGATGTTCGAAGATGAGGTGGCATGAAACACCGAAATTGGTATTTGTGTCTCGCAAAGCTATCTCTGTTTCCCTATTTGCCTTCTCTACGTCGATAATCGACACAGCGGCGCCCTGAGTATGCATACAATCTTGGCTTAGGGCCCCATATTGCAGCGGCACTCCTGGATTGCGTGTGGATCGGCATAGCCCACTCAGTAACCATGAAGCACATTAAAAAAAAAAAAAAAACTTGCTTCGACCATCATAATCATCTCGTTAGTACCTGTCGCATGATTAAGGCGCCTCTCTGTGATCTCCACTTACTGCTGCCTAGTGCCAGCCGTCTTAATCCTACGACGGCAAATTTCCCAATTTCAGCGCACCACCTATTCCTGTGCCGTTCTTGACATGGTTTCCCTTTCCTAAGCACCAAGTCTGTCTCTACACATTAAGTGACCCCCCGCTACCTATATACTGTACCCATTACATGACCATGTAGACCAACATGCATTGTTGAATATTCCTTTCTTATGTTGCAGACCAAATTACAACCCGCATTTCGATGGAGGCGAAACGCAAAAATGCCCGTGTGCTTGCGTTGTATTGCACGTTAAAGAACCTCAGGTGGTCAAAATTAATCCGGAGCCCTCCACCACGGCGTGCCTCATAATCAGAACTGGTTTTGGCACGTAAAACTCCAGAAAGAAGAAAGAAAAAAAAAAGGTTCTTTCTAAAAAAATATTTCTTTATAAAGCAGTGTGTTTTCTGGGCTGAGAGAAGCAAATTGTTGTCCCGATACTATATTCGAAATTATATTAATATTTCTTATAATAGAAAAAGCAAACTACCGAATATACCATTCCGCAGTTTCTTCAGGTATCCTGCCTTACAAAATAATATTAGGTCGGCATTCTTTGAAGTGTCGGGTGCGTTTGAAGCCATGAGACAATGCTTATAAAGGATCGCAAGTTTTCCGAGTGCGATTTGCTCGCTATGATTTACCAGAGCTTATGTTATTCCATTTTTTCCTACCACTTTATATCCGAGCATATCAAGCAAAGCCCTATGCACTTTATTGTTATAGCTACAAACGAAACTTACATTTAGGTAATATGCGAGAAAACACGGTGTACACGTACACAGTATAGAAAGTGCGAGTCAGGCCGCTTCGGAGAAGAAAGAACGCAGGGATTGTAGGAGAAGGACATTTCGCAAGGACGCAGTGGCGCAGCTGGAAAGACGGACGCCTAGGGGTCTAAGAGCTTGGCACCGCTCCAAAAAGCGGGAGCTTTTTCCCGTGCGCACGGATACCCTCTCCCCTTCCCCTTTGCTCGCGTTCCCTATACTGCGCCACAACAACCGGGAGAGGATTCCTATGTAGTTCCCTGCTGCTTCGCCGAAAAGTGAAATACTTTTTCTTTTCTACAATATCTCATCGAGATTGAGACTCGGACGGGGCCAGCGCTATCGCGTCGTGGGCTACAATCGACGACCGGTAGTAAAGGGAACGAGCGAATAGGCTCAGGGAAGGCGAAAACAAACACAATGTCACGGATCGTACCCCCAGCGGATGAAGTGTGGGAAGATAACGCCTTCACTGATGGCCCCTGCGCCTTGGTAGGTAACAGCCTTCATCCCCCACTTCCTTCCCCTCTCACCCTCTCCTCCCCATTTCCGGACGCGCAGTGGAATTATCGGGTTTCAGCGGGGCGCGAATGATCGAGGAAGGAAGGAGCTACTGTCCGAAGAGGGAAGATTGGGAAGGAGGGGGGGGGGGGCTAATAGGGACGGGTCACTTCTCAGATAGCGGACGACGAGAGCGGCAGAACCCTCACGCATACGTTTTAGATACTACGCCACGTAGAACACAAACCCTACCGGTGCGAATGCTTCTTTCACGTATTTTTCAAGTACCGAACAAAAGAGAGAGAAAAAAAAAAAGAACGAAAGTAATCTTTCAGACAATAGGGCTCCCGCCGTAACGGCGGAAGCTGGTGGTGTAGAGGGTAGTGTGGAGGCTGAGCGGACGGATGACTGCGTACGATATTTATTCTCGTTCCCGGCCGCGCGCGCGAATGGGGTATAGAAAGCGACCGAGAGCCAATCAAATAAACAAAAGGACAAGAAAGCGAAGTGTGCCATCGAAAGACAAAAAGAACCCCCCTCCCCCTCCCCCGAAAAAAAGAAGAAAAAATAAAAAAGAAAAGCGGGGGAGGAGTATGTATACAGAAAAAAAGGAAGTATACGCGGCACCATGGCCGCGATTTGCATGGAAGCACGTGCTCCGTGGAACAGCCGCACCGGGGATATTGATGGCGGACGTCACACGGAGCGAAGGAAAAAAAAAAAAGGCGAGAGAGTGTGTGCGGAGAGGAGAGAAAGGAGGTGGTGCTCTAGACCGTGCTGCAACGGCGAGCGGTGTAGGGCGCGAGTCCAAGGTCGGATCGGGAAATCGGGTAGTCGTCGCGCCACGCCGCGCATGCAATCTCGGGGCACCCTCGATTTCTACGCTATAGCGCCGCGTTCTGCGTCGTCGCGCCCCGTACTTTTTCGATAGCCGAGAGCAAGAAGAATGCGCCGCGACTATACGCGTAGCTTAGAAAGAACAAGAAAAGAGATAACAGAACGCCGTTACGCGGACTAGTTACGTAAATGGACCGCGCTGTTACAACCGGAGTAAAATCGTCGTAAACGATACGACAGAAATGAATTTAACGCAGAAATATTGATCTCCGTGTAGGCTCGCTGCCTGCTTATTACGACTGTAAAAAAAAATGATGTATTGGGGAAATACTGCTTCCTACATAAATCCGAGAATACAATCGAAGCAGTGAAGGAGATTCAGAAAGAAACAGCCACTTCGGTAAAAAGGAAAGAAAAAAAAAAAAAGAAGGAAAGAACGAGAGAAGATGGTCCAACATCGAAGTGTTGGTGAGAATGGCTGCATCGACCGGATGGCAACCTTTTCATTTCCACAAGAATAAGTGGCCCCTGACATGGACAGATGTAGCCAATAGAAAGCAAGCGTACTAGTAGGGGGGGGGAGAGGCGGGTACGAAAGAGAATTCAGACAGACAACCGGTTCGGAGTTACAGCCGAAACGCAAGAACTTGGCTCGATCACATATTGTGCACAGAGATCAACTATAAAGGAGCACAGCAGAGGAAAGCACTGAAATGACACAGCAACGCTCGCACGAATGTGAATACGGCCGTATAGTGTAGTAGTATATCATCTTGCAGCGTGTTTACGATGACCGTTTGCGGAAGTACTGAACATAATTTATACGACTGTCCGTGAGTGCGGCGTATACAGGCGGAGTGAAAAGTACAATGTCGACCGTAAACGGGAAACACAGCGACGAAAACGACAACAAGGGCCATTGAAGACAACGAAGACGGGGCCCGACATTGTTTGGCTTCGACCACTTTTCGCACGACCGAAGTCGTAGACGCGCGCCGAAGCGAATTCGCCATCGTCGGCGTCGAGTCACGAAATGACCCCGTTCCGCGACTGGACAGCACCGGCGGCGCGAACTAAGCCAAATCATGCTCCCTAAAAAAAAAAAAAAAAAGAGAGAGAGAGAGAGAGAGAGAGAGAGAGAGAAACAACAACAACGAAGTTAACGAACAACGCGCACATTCCACGAGTCAAGTATGACGGACGCGGCAGTACAACTTCGACGATCGAACCGAACACGGGCGAAAAGACCGGACGACGTTTGGCAATCGATAAAGGGGAAAACAAAATAATAATCACCAAGGTGCTTCCCGACGCATGCAGTGTCCGCATGTATGCACGGTTCGAACGAACATCGTTTTTATTGAGTGTGCAAGAAAAAAGTATAAATACAACTAAAGGAAGTTCTGGTACTCTCAATACGGGTGCATGCGGAAAGTGAGAAAGAAACGGGATAGGGAAGCTTGTGCTAGTAGGTTTGCGATTTTCTCAGCCATTAATAACATAGAAGTACAGAGCACGTGATGCTTGAACAGGAAATGTGTGACGCGTTAGCAGATACGAGTGAGCTTGTTATCTACAACGGGTATCGAGATGATTTTAACCACCATGAGGAAAACAAATTTCAACTTTCAAACAACAGTATATTAGCGCAGAATGCTGCAACAGACAAACACAGCGGGGAAAAAAAAAAGAAGGAAACAAGGATGAGCGCTTCCTTGGCTGTCTTGTGTTGGCCCCTGTTCCAGTATTTTGCGCTAATATACTCTAGTTTGAATGCAAAACCAACCTGCCCAACGATCATTCCTCCAAAAGTGTATTTCCCCAACACGCGCGTGCGAAGCACGGCTAACTCTCGTAACTAATTTCCTGCAAAACAAAGAACGCACGCTCTCGAAAATAAAAATAATAAGAAGAAATACCAGCAGCACTTCTGTGTGAGTGTGTGTGTGTTTGCTGGTCTGTCTCGTCCGACGTTTCGTCCGCGTTCTAATAAGATCAGTCGTGTCCCCTAAGGCTGTCACGTCCTTATAAGCTACACGTACCAATTCCTTCGCCCGGGACAGCGCGTCCAAGGCAATGGCAGCGACAGTTTCCACGATAAATGCGCGCGGTCATAAAAAGAGGCGTACTGCTTAGTATTTGGCGTGGACCCCATGCGCTCGCTGCCCCGTCATAATAGTCTCTCTCTCCCTCACTACATCCATTCGTCCAGCCGCGGTCTTCCTCCTCCAACCTAACTCAACGTCCAGACTCGTAACGACTGTGCCAAACGCTTCCGGGGGGCTCGAAGGACATAGGACTCCGACGTTCCTGCTACGTGAGCTGGCTTGTTTCACTCGCCCGGAGGGCGACCTGTGTCCTTGCTCCGTGCCGACGACGGGAAAGGAGGCAGGGCGGCGGCAAGCTCCATCACGATCGAGGGCGAGGTAGTTTCAGGAACAGTGCAGGGGCAGGCAAAAGGAACAGAAAAAAAAATGAGATTGAAGAAAACCCAGACACGGCGGAGCAAAACGGTCTCACGTCTGACTGCTTCGCGAAAACGACCTTGTGCTCTACTGGTTTGTCTGACCGCTTTTTATTTGTTTGCGTTTCATTTCTACTGCTGCGCTCTATCTTTGTCATTGTTTCTTGCGTGCCCCCGACCCGCTTTTGTTCGGTTGCCTCACTTCCGTAACGCCCTTCAGAGAAGCGCGTTAAACGCTATTTAAAAGCAGCCGAGACTCTGCAAGTTGCGGAAAGCAGACAACTCGGAGAGGTAATGGGAGGACGACGCCGGAGAAGTTATGGGAAAGCTATGGTTGGGAAAAAGAAAAAAAGAATCACCCACGAAGGAAGAAATAGCCCCGGGAAGAACGCGGATGGAACAATAGAAGCGTCGCCAACACAGCGGTGACCGTGAATGAGAACCTAGTTGAGGGGAAAACGGAAAAGCGACATAACGTGCGCGGAATAGGCTCCTTGAAACTAATGGGCAACGCAACAGCGGAAGGCAGAAATGTACCCGAGAGAGCTGTCCGAGGACTGGAAACGGCGGAGCCGTCACAACTCGGAACGAGCAGCGACATTGCGCGATGCGGGGATAACATACAAAAATGGACATTGTGTAACAATTCAGCGGCTTTCGGGTATGCGAGCCAGACGGCTTTATTGAAGTCGGTGGTGCAACGTGACGCAATTTCGCACTTGTTCCAAGCGTCCCATATTCGATGTTACTGGCACAAAAGAAGGCAACAAGGCCGATAAGGCGCGCCCGCGCACACACGCACACACGCACACACACACCGAGACAGAGAATTGATACTACGTATAAGTGAAAGCAGAAGGTTTCACAAAACCTCTTCTTAGTGCAATATTGTATGAAAATTTATGACCAGCTTAGAACCGTATGCTGCCAGTGAACAGTGGTTTATCCTGAAGCGTATTTATTTGAGCAGTTGATTAGCGCACGGTACTCATAGGACAGTATTGGCGAGCCACGTATGCTGGAAGATTGAGTCGCTAAATGCAGGAGACGCATCTTTCGCAACCCAAACGTGCATTCCCACGCAAGGCGCCTAGCGTGGAAGTTAAGGGGACCTCTAAACTGAGTAGATGGGGCAGCGGCGAAAAAATCTCGCAAATGAAGAAGCTGGTATTTATGCGTGATTGTCTGCTTGCCTGCAGTGATTTTCTAGCAATGAAACAGATATGCGCGCGTCAGTTGTGTCTAGAAGGCTAGAAGCAGGGGTGGCTGTATAGACTACGGCACCAAGCCATGCCTGATAATAGAAGGCGCAGCCTGCATTGAATGCCTTTCGACAGCGGGCCTTTGTTTTCGGTGTTGAAATCGATGAGAAGTTCAGGTTGAAAGCATTTCGATCAGAAAAGACTTCAATTGCTGCAATACTAACAAGGCAGTTGCAAGACCGCCTATTTGGTGTATGCTTGCAAGCCATGGCAACAATAGTGGCTCACAGTTGCTTTTTTTTCCCCGCTATACAACCGTAAGGCGTTTCGCAAACGCACTGTCTGTGGCCTCTTGGACATACTGCACTGCATTGCTACAGATTCCTAACATAATTTGCGTAGAAAATAGAGCTAAAATTGTCTCGAAGTCAAGCGGCGTGTTTCTTTGTGCCGAATACGGGAAGCCGGGGCAGAAGCCGTTCAAAGCGAAAAAAAAAAAAGCATTAAAGAAGCGCGGTCCAGCCCTGGAAGGAAACTACTCATTTTCTGATTGGTTTACTCGATACTCTTTTCCAACACGCGCGAAGCTTGTGCTTTTTCCGCTACAATGTAAGCTCCGGCAAAGCAGCTACAGCACAGAGTCTTAGGAGCTCAAGAGTTCGATCGCACCGTTTCCTTCGCTGCGGTTACGAAACTCGAAAACTCGATTCAGAGGCTTCACTAAAGAAAGAAAACTTAGGCTACGGCCGGTTTTTAGTCCAAAAAGAAGAGAGAGCGAAATAAGTGCACGGTTCGCGAAACTCACAGCCTTAATGCTTGCTGAAAAAAAAAAAAGATGTTGAAAACAGGCTGCAGCAGAGGAAGCAAGAAGGCCGACGTTGAACGTCGGCAAAACTAAATTAGAGTGAAGGAAAGGCACCCAGTACGTGCTGGAGAGATGACGATGGCTAATGACATCCACTCCAAGCGGAGCCAAATAGTCACGTAGCCTGTGTGAGCTAGTTGCGTGATACGATATCGTAATATATAGGTACAGGATTCTGTCAATCGCCGCCGCATCTCGTAATGTGACCTATGTCTGTGAGGGTCCAGTTCCCATCTCTCTCCTGCAGCGTTCACACATGCCTTGCGTTCACAAGACGACTGCCGGTTAGCTTTGGAATCCTTGGAGTGTTCCCGAAGGTCGCGTTCTGTACTCCACAGCACAGGAGGAACATTTGAAAGCCACTTGAAATCACTCAGTTTGCACTGTGTGCACTGGTGTACTTTGGAACCGTATAGACGGTAACCTCGACTGATCGCTGCAGGGGATCACTTTCTCGTGACGTGGCGTCCGACGCGACGCCTCACTGAAGCAGCGTCGGGCATTCTGCACGCCTTCTGGCAATTAGCCAATCAGAGTTTGCTTACGATGACATCCCCGAAATTCATCGATCCAGGATGCAGTCCCACGCGCAAGCCCCTCACAGGTCTCTGGTGCCCCCATATAGGGTGTGCGCTACATTATTTGTCAGGAGCAGGTTTACATTGTGCATTGCACGTTAATTCCATAGACAAAGTCAATATTATTCCAGTATCTGACACGAAATAAAGTGTACTGATGCTGACGGGTGTGGATAAATAGCCACAGAAGGCTTGGCCGAGGCCTGCATTCAGTTAAAACACAGAAGCACCAGGATGCAAGAAAGGTTAAGCTATAAAAGCACATTGTTTAAGCATGTTTGCGAAAACTGTTCTATTACCGAAATTTTCTTCATATCACCTCGAGGTATCATACGCTGATCACTGAACAATTTATTTTTGTCTGTGGAGAAGATAGCAACACAGCAGTTGCCAAGGCTTCCAGTGCCCCTTCAGCAATCAATCAATCAATCAATCAATCAATCAATCAATCAATCAATCAATCAATCAATCAATCAATCAATCAATCAATCAATCAATCAATCAATTAATCTTGCAGGCTACACTCCCTGAATATAGGTGATTACAGTTAGTATCAAACACAGATGTAAGCATAAAAAGCCGCGACGGTGAATTTCGAGAACTATGCGGTAAATTGTGTGATCATGATTATAGAGTGTTAATGATACTTAAAGACTTGTCTGTTATCATCTATCGATCACATTTAGTGAATGAAAATGAGGCAGTTACCTTTAGCGCTTCATTTGTATAAATTTGCTCGTGTTGTAAAATTTGTCAGCCTCGGCACAAATGCGCCATCCTTTATACCGCCTGCACTGCAGCGGTTCTTACGAATAGATTTACAGAATTAAGACAAACAGGTAGCAATTTCAGGCTTACTGTGTCAGTAGTAGGGGTCATTCACGAATATTCAGAATGCATTCCACAATCTAAACAAATGAATATATCAAATATTCAAATGCAACCTACACAGCCCACCCTGCATGCCACAGAGGATGCCGTTCTGTTTTGCGCACTAATGTAATTATTAGTATAATAGATAACACACGCGAGCTAAAAGAGCATCGTTTTATTTCGTCGCTCTCCGAAATGGCTGCTCGGACTTCCTTGCATATTTAGTAGGAAGCGTACGTGAGGACGCCAGCAGTTTCGCGAGCGATTGTCCGCTTTAGTGCAGATATCGCGTTCTTTTTTTTTTTTTGCTTGGTTACAGTTAAACAAACGCAGCCTCCGAGCGATGCGTTCCCCAGGGATTGCTAACACTGAACTGTCGTCTACTGCAGTACTTAGGTCAGAAAAAATTTAAAAAAAGTTTATATATACGTATATATAGAGAGAAACCCGAGGAAGCCCGAACGCCATCGCGAGCATATAATACACTAAGTGGCCCCACACGCACGAAGCTGCGGAAGAGCAGAATTCATCTCTGCGGGGAAATCTAGCTCGTTGCCGGAAAACGGGGAGCAAATACGAGACGACAGAAGAGGTAAATAAATAAACGCGAGGCCGGGTCTCCTGCAGGACGCCCGGCCGTGTGTTTCTCAGAGAATTGGGGAACAAATAAAAGCTCGGAGGAGTACGGACTGAACCTAAGGATCGCACCTCGGCTATGTTCAAAGCGGACTTCGTTCGCTGTTCAACAAGGACGGTGTGAAACGTGCCACCCCTAACTCATCTTGCCCTTCCCTGATTTACATCGCTCGTCGCACGGTGTTCACAGACGAACGGTAGACAGCGCAGTTAAGGCGACTTTTGCCGTTATTGTCACGCGAACGAGCACGCCCTTTAATACCGCTCTTTCCGCTGTATGAGTCCAAGGAACTTGGCCAGCTCCGGCTTCGTATAAGAATACCAGGACTGCCTGTACAACGCGGCACGCCCTATATAGTGCATTCCTTGCATACACTGTTATGTGGGTGCGAAGGCAAACCGGTGTAGCAAAGAAAAAAGAAACATTAAAACACAATGTCGCACCGTTCCAGGAGTCCAGAGTGGTCGCACGCAAAAAAAAAAAAAAAAAATCAAAATTGGCTGTGCGGCTACAAGCATCCTACGATTAAAAATTGTTTTGTGGTGCTCTCAAAAACGTGGCTTTGGACACTGTTACTGACTTTGCCCTTGCCGCGCATATGCGGAGAGATGAAGCGAATATTGGAACGCATTGTATGCATGGGCGGCACCGATTCTATTGGAAACACGACGGGAATTCCTTTCGGGAAGCCGTGCGAAGCCAGTCGGGGGGAAACGCTGCTCTGCGCGGCTATGATAAGGTTTGTTGTTGCTTTTGTCCTTTGCTTTAAAACGGAATGCAGCATACAATGAAATAGTCAGCGATGCGTGAGCTAAGCAAAAGGGCGTAGTCGGTAATCTAAATGCGATCTGAAACTAGCGCACTGGTAGATTGAGACCGAAAATGCACGCACGCGCGGACGCACACACACACACACACACACACACACACACACACACACACACACACACACACACACACACACACACACACACACACACACACACACACACACACACACACACACACACACACACACACACACACACACACACACACACACACACCACACACACACACACACACACACACACACACACACACACACACACACACACACACACACACACACACACACACACACACACACGCGCGCGCGCGCGCGCGCACTAACTCACTCGTTCTCCCTCCCTCTTTCACTCACACACGCAAGAAAATCTGAAACGTCATAGACGTAGCAGGTCACAGGCTGAGGCAGAGTACCGAGTATTTAGGATCTAGGAGGACATTTGCCACAGAGATTCATATGTAAAGGTCATCTTCCTCTGTCTGGTAAAGGGAAACATGGCGACGGGATAATCTGGGAAGCCACAAGTGCGGTTTCAACCAAGCCCACGGCCTTTGATCAAGTAACATCCGTGCAGTGTTTGCACCCTTCCCGCATAGTACTGAATGTTGAGCGTTCGCGGCGAGAGAATGTCCTCTGTTGTAACGTCAACGCGAAACCACGAGGGCGGACCGTTATCTCCTTAACGGTGCGCTGTTCTCGCACCGCCTGCCGCCCTTGGAAGACGAAAGATGAATGCCCGCCGTGCGTCAGCGGCACGCCAGCGCGAGCATTAACACCTCGCAAACAACAGCAACGGCAGGTCGCAGCCGCCGCCGTAGTCGTGAGAGACGTCACGAAGGCGTCACGCGCAGAGAGAGACGGATAGGGGGAGAGCAAAAGAAACGTGCGCGGAGCTGACGGCGCTCTAACGACAGCAACAGCGACGGCGGCAGGTCACAAAGGCCAGGTTCGTTATGCAGCACTGGCGTCTCCCCCCCCCCCCCCCCTCCCCCCGCCATTTCCCCCAACCTCAGGTGGCCCCTCTCTCCGCCTTTCTCGAACCGACAAGGCTGCCGCGCGGTGACAGTGCGGACGTAGTCGTGACTGAAGTCGTGAACGCGAATTCGCGCCACTCGTGAGGGTCGGACGTTTCTTCCGTTATACCGTACTTTATTAAGTTCAAGCCACCGCGCATCTAAGCAGAGCTCCTCTTCTGAGGATACTGTGTATACCCCCTCCCCCCTTTTAGACATAAAAAAATATTAAAAATTGTCGGCTCTTCCACTCCGTGACGATGGTTAACCAGCGAAGCTGACTCATGTGGCCCCGGTGCTTCTCACTGGATTAACCTCGAGGGTTCATTAAAGTATTTCTCAATTATGAGGTTACGCACACGTTCGGCTGCGGCGGAGGGAACGACGTAACTAACGGTATGCCCGCAGTGCGCCGTTGTCGATTGCGTTCGATGTCTCGAGTTTGCACGGCGGCGTGGTCAGCAGCATTCGCCCGGCATTGCCGCTTGCGATTCTTCGAAATTAAATTGCTTCAAAATAAATGTGTCCGTTACGGTAAGACAAATAATGGCTCATACCCCCTTAAGCAATGGCTCATACGCCCGTAAACGCGGCCTCCTCATTACGACGACAGAAGAGAAGTGAAATCCTACGCTGTAGGTATTAGCGGCAACGCAGCCAGCTGTGGAAGAAGACGACGACGACGAACACGGGAAGCATTGGCACGAGCGCGTACCGAGCACGAGCTTAACCCGAGGGGCACCAACGAGCCAGCTGTAGAAGAAGACGACGACGCTCGAGCCAATGCTGATGATGATAGTTTTCTGTACAGAGGCGATTTCGCCTAATCATATACGATTTCGCCTAGACATATAACGCGTCGCTTTAAAAAAAATAAAAATGTCAAGTCGAAGCCATCTCTGCATGCAAGCGTCAGCTGCCATAATCTGAAAGACTGGGCGATTTATGTAAATTACTTGTAAATGAAAGAATAACGTGGGCCAGCTGCCAACCATCGGGTGATGCGGCGAAGTTTTTGTCTTTGCGAACTTCAGTGGAACAACCTCTGTGAAACTGAAGGCACCTACGAGCGTTGAGATGTCAAGCGAAGGAGTTCCCAGTGGCGTTGCGGAAGGCGCGATGTCTCCAGCGATAGCTCGAGTGAGTGCCTTGTAAGATTGCGGTAATGGCTAGCAGTCATTTACCTCGATGACCATAATAATCTACGTCGGCGAAGAACTTGAGCTGCTTATTTAGTGTGCACGTGCAATAAAATAAGGTAAATAAGGTTTCATTTTGCTGCTTTTTTTTGTACTGCTTCCTTTGCGTAGAGCCTAAGCGCCCATCACACTTAGCTCATGCGTGAAATATGCGAATAACAGACAAATGGATGGGGCGGGAAGGAGGACGTTACAGTACAAAGGGTGTTTTCTCGCCGCTTCGGTTCGTTGGCCAGACCAAGCAACAAGAAGAAGCATGGCTGCACTCCGGTCACACGGAATTCCGGGGCTGATGTGAAAGGGCGCGTGGGCATGGCAGACACGCTTGCCGGCCTGCTTCAGCGATCTTTACTACTTGGTGCGGCTGCCCGAACCAAGGCGTTCCGAAGGAATACCTCGTTCGCACGAAGCAACCTTCCTTAATGCGTTAACGTTATAGGCATAAGACTCACGGGTCTTCGTTGCACGCGTCGACGCAAAAGAAAGCGGGTCGATCCGGGAAATAGTGTTATCAAAGGAGTATAGGTGGGCCATGCAAACCTGACACCAATCGCGACATGCGTCCTCCCAAGGCCCAATCACGGGCCGATCAAGGTGTTGGTAAAACTAAAGGTGTGGGTGGTTCGAACCTGATAATGCTATCGAATTCATTCGCTAAGGTACAGCGTGGTGATAATTTTTCTTCTTCTTCATTCGTAGGAAAGTAAATATATGGTGAAACCACGGTGTAAGTGTGTGAAACTAGTAAACAATGATGGCTATTCCTTATGACACAGGATAAATGAAGATCGCGGTCTCATAAGAGCTAATGAAGACGTAGAACATGAATAAGATTTAGCGCACATAACGAATTATTAATGTTCCGGAAGAGGAGGCTAGTACAGTTCAATCAAGCAAATCAACGATTTTGGCGTACAAATGAACGAATATTCAACACATTTACAATCTGTGACACAAGAGAACGGTATAATTTGAGAAGAGCAGGTCGATGTAGGCCAAATCTCTAACTGGATGTTTGTATTCCGGTTAACCTGCCCGTCTTTCGCATCTCATGTCTATCTCTGTGTTAAGAAACTTGTACATTTCAAATAATAAATGCAGACTGTCCCGCACTACTCCGGTGGTATGAGTGAGGAAGCACGAGCACGGTTTACATATAGTTGGACGTTTCAAGGGCCAAAATCTTTAAGACAAATAAACAAACGTAACTGCAATACGTGATGCACATGATGTTTCCAAAGAAGGGTGCCAGCGTCTGTGTAAGTGAGAGTAATGTTGAAGACAGATAAGATGGTGGAAGGGGAAAGGTGTATGGACTGCCTGGAAAACATATTGTGTCTCTAATGCATTGTCTCATCTGGTGACTGTACTGCCTCTACTTTTGGTAATAGCTTTGACACGAAGGCTGGAAAATCGTTACTTGGGCGTCAAAGTTCAGGTTTGTTTCACTCAGCGGTTAGAAAACAAATGAAGAGGAGATGTATTGTGGCGCATAACTCCTTAAAGAAATAAGAAAAGAAAGCTAGAACCCACGAGGTTTAAGGACTGGTGAAAGGTAAAAAAAATGGGGGAGGGGGTTTAAGTGAACTGTCAGGATAAAATAAAACAATTGGAGAAAGAAGGAAGAAAAATAAAGAAAGAAAACGAAATAACGGAAAAGAATGGTACTTCGTGACATACACAACGAGACCCATCTTGATTGACCGACACAACAATTCCTTGATCGACACTTGTGTGCAGGTGATGCCAAAAATAAAGGCTGCAACAAAAATCAAGCTCATCCACCAAAGTATAAAGAAGCAAGAAATTACGACCTCTTACAACGCCACATAAGAACAAAAATAAAAACGAAAGAAAAACATATAAACGAACTCGCGGAACATGCACTAAAACGAGAGACGTCAACTGGTCAATGACTCAATTGTGAAGCAATACACGGGTAATTGGAGTTTTTGGAGAGAGGTATTCGTCATGCAAGCGCTCCTAAGTAGTGCGATGGTGGTGATGATGGCGCTTGCATCGTCAACGATCAAAGTTACAGCATAGCTCCCTAATGGCTCGGCCTAGTTCCATCCGTCTCACGAGTGAAAGTTTCAGTCACCGAACCACGGCTTAGAAATTGCGGAATGCGGGACTACTATTGCGCAACCAGCTGGTAATGACAGTTCTCCGAGTACTTCGTTTGCTATTGATCATCCCGTTGTATAAGAAAGAGAAGGACGTTAGAGGAAACATTCCCAAAACATCAACGACAAGGAGAGATTTGCCAACCGATACAAAGCGAGACATTGAAATTCATGACTTGTAAATAAAGAAGGTCGGGTGTCGCAAGTTAAAATCGACGAACACGTGGCTGCGGACCGCGAAAGAATAGTCCGCAAATGCGCGTGTCGGGCCTCCTACGCGAGTCTTGAATTGCAATGAGAAACTGACGAATAGTCGCACGCCTTTTCATCGGAAATTCTAATGGTCGAAAATATTCAAAAGGAGATCCTGCAACACCTTTCTTTGAACTTGCGCTTGGTATATGAATGCTTCTTTTCTTTCGCCAATGCCAACATCTCGCATGCGCGAAGGCGAATCTCAATGTTCAGTGACGCAGCAGAATCGACGGAAGAATGTAAAGTATTGGGACGAAGGGGAAATGACCGGCAGGGGTCATTTCCCTACGTCTCACAAAACGAAACAATAAGCTAGTACGGACAAATGCGGTTCGCAAGAGGGACGACGAGAATATAGGTGGTGCTGAAAACCCTGCTTCAACGTTACAGTGACCCGGACAGTAAGCAGCTATCAACTCAAGTCAATGAGCAGACTCGTGCGCTTCACGGTCTTCGTCAGATTTAGCTATGCGCAGCCACAGGTCGATCTATAATACGTGCGGAAAGCGGTGCTCGGCCATTGAAATTCCTGGAAGCCCCTTAAGCTCTAGTTGCGGCTACAGCCAACGAAAACCTCAACATACGTGTCCCCCAAATACACTTTCCAGACCTTTCGCAGGTATGTCGCAGATAATGGCCGTTTGTACTGAACTAATTATTGGTAACTTTATACGTGCGTTTCAGATATAGTGGTCAGAAAAGTATAGAAAGAGGGCTAGCAGCTTTCAGCGTGCATTCAAAGGAATCTCGAGAATACGGTGCAAGCTGTATGTCAGTACGCATCTACTGTAAACCAAGGAGGCTCGGTGCGTTATATATAGTTAACACGTTTAGCTGAAGATGCCCAGTGTGTGTCACTTCAAGTTTCCGTCAGACTGCTCCACTCCAGCCCCACTGGACTTCTACCCAGCCAGCCATGTGCAAGATAAGCAGATGTTCTTATCTCTGGCAGCTTCATCACGAGCCCATCACGCCCATCACGAGCTGTTACTCTTCCACCGTTGTAAAGCTATAGCAAAGTTACATACTTTCATGCATAGTTACGTAGTTTACAGAACATTAATGATGTTCTGCCGTCGTCGTCATCATCATCATCATCATCATCATCGCTGTCGTCGTTGTCATTGTCCCCGTAAGACAAGAAATTCGTGACTGACGAGAAAAAAAAGAAAGCATGGAATATAGCTCGCTTTCTGGATATATCATCATTGATGAGCTTTCAGTAGAATCGACTGCCAACTGAAACGACTTTGCCGCGCCTTTCCCGCAGGAACTGACAAGGGACAGCGAATGGAAGTCGCGGTGGTTCTGTCGCATTTGCCCCACAAGTGTTGCTGCTGCGTTAATGCGCAGCTCGACGCGCTTGTCAGGTGGAACAGCAGTCAACAAAAAGACAAACATGACCGCAAGGAACAACAACGCGATCATTACCTGCACTGAACAGCGTGATTACTCTCAGGTGACCCCACCCAGAAAAAAAATAACAACCCGAAACTAAAGAAGGACAGGAATGAGGGAAAAGAGAAACGGAACCGCGGAGAAAGAAGAGAGCCCCGCATTCAAAGCCGAACAATAAGCAGTGGTATAAGCGCGAACTATAGCATCGGCAAATGTAAAGCGTAGCCTATCTAGCTCGCTGCACGGCGGCGCTTGGCGAAAGAATGTCGGCGGAACCGCCGAGTGCGTACACGCGCAGATCCACATTTATACGCACGCACTCACGTTAAATACACACACGCAGCGATCCCGCGTACCCCGCTGCGCTGAGCCAGCAGCGCTGCCGTTAACCCGCGCAATAACGCCGCTATACCCGCGGGAGAGGGTATTATAGTGCGTTGCAACTTCTCGGGGAGAGCTGACGCGGCTGTAACGCGGCGTACCGTTGCTCGCGCTCCATTGAACCGGCGCAAGTCTCTGCCGTTGTTGCGATGCCAGGCAGGCACGACTCGTCGTCCAAGCAGAGTGACCTGCATTCTATTGGGGCGCCTACACTCTCCATTCCTTATTTTTTATTCTGTTCTATACGCTCCGCGGCTGGAAGGGCAAGCTATATACCGGCGATGAAAGGAACCTGCGCAGTTAGCCAGCTACCGCAATACCTGGGCGCACGTTGCGCGGAGACTCCCCTTTTATTGTTCGCTCCAGGAGTATAGGAACAGGCAAACGCACGCGCGAGGGCGATGGAGAAACTGCGCGTCTGTGCAGGATTAACGTGTCAGCGGGTCTAACGACGGCGACGACGCTATGAAGAAAAAACCAGAAGAAAGTGCGCGCACACGTTTAAAACTGGAGGTTACGCAAGAGCTCTAACGCCGAGTGGTTGGCGCTGTGCGTCGCAAACTTTGCTCTTAAAACCGCCTTCTGAGAGCGCTTCCCATCGAATGAAAATAGCAGAACAGGAACAAAGAGTGAATAATTTAGCCGGATCGGGTCGGGAAACTGAAGGCGTACGGAACCCTAGTCGCCTCATAAAGAAACAACGGCAAGAAGAAATATGTAGTAAGTGCTGCTCTTACTGATGACGGCTGAATTATAAGCGAAGTACCTAAGCAGGTTGTAGATAAGAGCGCGTTTTC
Organism: Dermacentor silvarum; assembly: GCF_013339745.2. Lineage (NCBI taxonomy): Eukaryota > Metazoa > Arthropoda > Arachnida > Ixodida > Ixodidae > Dermacentor > Dermacentor silvarum. The sequence continues at coordinate 56,571,051 of NC_051161.1, forward strand.
TGAAGTTACTTCGGTATAAATGAAGCCATGGCACTAGAATGATTAACTGACTTTAAAAGAGTGCAGCGCTCATGTTTCTCGTTTGCACTTATTTTTAGAATCTTGCAGGGAATCTCTGTGAAAGAAAACACCAGATATACGTTTGGGAACTGTAGCACAGAAATGAATTTTTATTTACGTTATTATACAATCAAATAACACTTTCCGCTACTGTACGTACAGGCTTGTGTTTCCTATGTGTCTCTTTTTTTTCTTAGGAACTCTTGCAATTTCGTATTCAGCTGCTTCGAACCCTTTGTTCTGTCGCATCACTGGTATATGCGTACAACATCTCTATCCTTTCTTACTATCGTAATGTGGAAAGGTGGGGCGTGAAATAGGGCGCCGGCAACTGCTTGTCTCATGAAAAAGAGTTGTTGACAAGTAGCTCTAATGATGTGCGCTTACGCACGTAGTTTGTGTAGAAGAACGAGTTGGTTGCAGTGAAAGCACTCACAACAGCGTTACGACGTGTAAGTAGAAAACAGCGCAACATGACGAAGTACATCTCAAACCTTTCCTTTCCATTGTTTCCGTTACACTGTGATCACTGCGATCACAGAAACGTACAGAAGTTGTCTCTTCCTAATATAACCCCCCCCCCCCCTCCCTTTATCCATTAGCTACTGTGGCACCGTACCTTAGGGAGCATCATCTCCAACAATTACAAATGCCACATCTTTGTCGCCTGAACGATCTAATTGTCTGTAGCGGCAAACGCTTCAAATCTCTAGTCTATATAGTCAAAATGTTTCCGCACCCGATGCCATACACTCTTCCACCGGTGTTACAGCAAATTTAGTAAAATAGGCGGTTGACAATGGCGGAAAACGGCCGCTTCGTACGCGCGTATTTACCATCTACTCACTCTCTCTCCTCTTTCTATTCCCCTTTCCCTCACCCCCAGAGTGGGGTAGCAAACCGGACACTCGTCTGGTTGACCTCCCTGCCTTTCCTCTCTTTGCTTGGTCTCTCTCCCTTACCTCGCGGTATCTACCGTCTCATGCTAACGGCACAGTGCCCGGCGCGTTAGATAAAGTGCGACATCGCCGTAAAAGCATACGATTCTAAAGCAGTTGACGGGCCGCTAAATACGTCGAAGAAAGTCACTAGAACTCGGCGAACAATGGTGCCGGAAGGCTTCTAATATTGATGAGCGAATCTCTACGAAACGGGATGTCTCTTTTCTTCCTTCATCTTTCCACCATGCCGGCCAGGAAAGAAGACACGCACGGAATAGAGTATTACCTCCGGGCACCGGAATCGAAAGCATCAGCGCGCACAGGCTGCTTCGAAGCCACCCTTCCCTTGTCACGGGCTGTCATCTACACTCGTAAGTGTTCCGGCAGCTACGCATGCGCACCGAACCGCCCAGAGCAAGCAAGCAGAACGTGCAGACAGCAAAACGAACGTATAGAAACCGAGGAAGAAACGATAAATGGATAAGCACCTCAAAATCCGACGACACCGACCCCGCTCCGCCCCGTCATCACTCCTAATCGGCGCCGGGCTCGGGATATATAGTGAACCGGGCGGCATAACTGACATTAATTACTCGCAGTAATACGCGAACCACGGCCAACTACTCTTTCCATTCACCTCCTCGCCTGTCTAAGCCATGCAATCAGAGAGAAAAAAAAAAAGAAAGGGTGGGGGGGGGGGGGGGGAGGTTAGACTCCGGGACGGCGTCAGGTCGAGCGACGTGAGTCTTCGGCGGTGCTTGTGCGTGTGTCTGTGTGCGTGCGTGGGTGTGCGTATTTTATGCGTAGCACTGTAGGACGACGAAGCTTTTGGCAGATGGCAGACGTATCGATTGCTCGCTGCGCAGGGGCAGGGACGCAGCTATAGGAGAGACTGCTACTACTTCGGCGGCGCGCCGGACGCCGGGAGACCCAGACAGGCGCGGTGGCGCCCGACAGATTGACGGGACGAGTATAGTGCCACGCTAAGAACGCCCTGTCAAAAAGGAAAGAAAGAAAAAAAAGAAAAGGATTGCCGAAAAGGAACAACGGATACGGGAAAAACACAGACGGGCGGGGACGGAGAGGACGAGCGAAGAAAAAAAAAAAGGAGAGAGGGACAGACGCGAAAAAAAAAAAATGCAATAAGTGAAACCTGGGTCACTAACCGCCGCCGCGCACCGGTCCGTTATGGTCAGGAAGGAAGCGGCGGGCGAGTTGCCAAAAGCACTCGCACGAAATGCGCGGTATTATAGTTTGGTTTAGTTAGCGAGAGTGGTGGGCGCAGCGTGTCGTATAATTACGGAAAATGTGCCTCTCAGACTTTCGATCACAATGTTGTGACGATGGAGAAAGGCAGTTAATGTAAGTGAAGATGCATGGTTATGTCTGGCGCGCACCTACATATGTATGTGGCGTACGACGAGATTCAACGCTTTTTGAAGATTTGCAACTTCTGTTGGCGGCACACACTCGACAGTGAACATGTTGCGAACGCATTACTCAACAGATTGTTGTGTGAATAGGGCGTAGTTGTGGGTGTCAATCCGCAGAAAAACAACACACTGTTTGGAATAACACCTCCAGAGCAGTTCGCTGGAACAGGTTGTAGCGCGGCCCGACCTTGGACTCTCGCACATTTCCGTGTTTTCTATATGGAAGCGAAAATAACTCTTTCTCTTCTCGCCACTGGCGCTATGAAAGATCAGAGACAACATATAGAAAGAGCCGCGATTCACGAAATACGTTTGTTCCAAATAAACTGTCACTTGCAAAAGCGCCGATTCTTACGCAAGAAAAGCAGACTCCACAGTTGACAAGGAGTATAAAATGCACACTTTCTTTTTTTTTCTTTTTCGATTCGGAAGAAAGACCATCTCATCGTACCAAGAAGTTGTAGGTGGTGCCCACTGCGGTTGTGAATGAGTCGTAGCTGCGAATCGTCGTGCCATATGTTACAAGGCGCGCGGCCAAGCGCGCTTAGCCACACGTTGTTGCCGAGACCAGACGAGAAGACACCCAAGTTCCGGCGCAGACACAGAAACAGGCGGCGAGCATTAGCGAGGCCAGACGTAAGCTGGAGACAGACAGAGAAAAAGCAACGGCAGACGCGACGTCACGCCCCGCGGAATTTTGGCGGCGGAAGCTGAAGACCCTCCACGAGCCTCGTTACTCAACACGCGGTCTGGGCTCCCCCCCTTCCCCGAGCAAGCCGTCTTTTTTTTTTTTTTTTATGTCGAGTAGCAGAAGACCCGAGGAATTTCGACAGAAGTTAAGGGGAGAAGGGGTTGTGAGGAGAGGGAAGGGTTCGGGTCCTGGTTCGGCGTAGTTTGGGCGTGTCCGCTGGGATGATGTCGTCAGCGTCGCTCTTCCGCATTGCGGTTAGCGGGGAATGGCGAACGAGAGAGTGTGAAAAAAAAAAACACCACAGAAAGAAGGCAAAACAAGACGAAAGAAAAGGCGAGCAGGCGTGTAAGCCAGTGAACTCGAGTGTGCAAAGGTTACAGAGCAGGGAGAGTGTAACTGATTCTTGTTTCTGGCTGACTCATGCCTTCGTCAACTATGTGCATTCGTGTCGCTCGCGACTTTGATCGAAAGGCATGAGTATCGTGATTGATTGAGAGATGGGAGCACGACGACCCAGAACAAAGCCTGCGCTGTGAGAGGAACCGCAATAAAGGTCACAGGAAATTTTTTTTTCACCTTCTGGAGATTGTTAACGCGCGTGTAAAATCTAAGCATATGCCTGTTCCTACAATCTGCTGCCATCGAAATCCATCCCGCGGCCGGGATTCGAGCCCACGACCTTGCGCGCAGCTGCGGAATGCTATTCTTTCAATTTCTGTTGTCACTGCAGAGCTTTTACACTTTCGGAATTAAAACGATAAATGATAAATAAAGCTGAATGTCACAGACAGGCTAACAAGACACGTCGACATCAAGAAACAATCCCCTGAGAGCCGGAAATGTGAACAGTACAGAACTACACACTTTTAGCGGCAAATAGGCGGTCGTTTGTGCAAATCCTGGCTGCGGAGCTGCGTCGCGCTGACTTGCCGCAGCTGCGCTTTCGAAGAGATGGGCTCAGTGACCTTGTACGTCCAGAATAGGAATTCACGAGAGTGATGACTTCTCAAGTGCGGTGAACTCATTCTGTAAACGCGCTGCCTTAAATCCTGAGCGCCGTCTGATATTGGCCATTTTGAAGATTCACGGCTCGTTATGAAGAAATCTCCATCCCAGAACTCTAATTCAGCCTATCACTCCCTTTATCGTAGGAGCAATGGCAGTTGTTCTTTATCGAAACTAAATAAAACATACCCTATAATGCTGATGACTAATCCTCTTCGCGTAATAGTAATAATACTGAAGACAAATATTTTAAAGTAAGGACAATAACACCGATTCCGAAAGTATACAGCGGAGTTAGATAAGAGAGTAAATGAAGTCTATAGATATAGTCCCAGACACGCTCGGACATCCAGACACAAAAGGCGAAGACAGGTTGTACCCCACACTATACGGAGTCCCGATGCGTACGTGTGTAAGCAGTTACAGCGCAATATTGTACCGGAGCTGCGCGATATATATTAAATAATCAAGGTCACATAAAAGCCTTCTATCGACAGTATTCACACGGATTTGTCTGAGGTATGCAATTTTGCACATCCCGAGAAATACTGCGATTCGGAGCATACCAGGCAGCCTCAATTCTACGAGCCATCAATGTGCCTCGCCGCACGCTTAACATATATATCGTTTGGTCGCGGAGTACACACATGTTCTGGGATCATATTTTCTCTATTATCGCTATCGTGTATAAAGTGTCGCATAATTCACATAGCGTTACATCCTGCGCTTGGAGTAACAAACGTCTTTTGTGTCTCGAATACCTTTGTTGTCGCTGTTTCTCAGTCGAAGAGAACTGGCATAAAATTGCAAGATCGTAAATTGTTTTCACACCGAGCGCGCTCTTGATCGACGAAAAGACATCAACGTACTTAGTTTCAATACCTCCCAACGCAGGTGCGCGCCCTACTGTTGGGGCCGTGCGCAAGCGATATGAAATGAGCTGTTTACAGAAGCAAAAATAATAGCTTAATCTATAAAAAATAACACTTCAGGAAATTTAATCTATCTCTCGATATGATGAAGCTGCTGTTATTAAAGCTGTTTATTCTTGAAGATGCAAACGGCCTGCGTATTTCGGGCGCAGAAAAGAAATAAATTTAAGAAAAGCAACGCCCACTGGGGTGAATGATCGAGGCGCCGCATCGCTTTATGTTCCAGCCGCAGAACGCTTTTATGTCCGCCGCCTTAAAGGGCGTCTCCAGGTCTCTCCGCATATGACAAATCCAATCGATAGTTGTGAGGATTGCTCGCGCATGTTGTCGTGTACGACCGAATGCCGCGCCCATTCAGGACCTCGTGTCGCCTTAGCGCCATGCCCTGGATTTTATTATCGCAATCCGCGTAATCTGATATGAAAGTGTCATGGAGTTCACTGACCTCGATATCCAGAGCGCCGAATAACTAAATTTCGGAGGTCGCAAATGAGAGCGGGTCATCAAAAATCAGTAATAATTTATTTAGTGATTTATTTTATTTTAGAAAATGCCGCCAATCCCATAAGAGATTATTGCTGGAATGGCACAAAGTCAAACAATAAACACAATGAAGCCAATGATAACAATAATAATAATACAAAAAATAACCTTTCCTAATATTTCAACCCCCGTGTGCTAGAACCAAAGTTCATATTACACATCATATTTCATATTTTATAGTTATAGAAATGAGCACAATAGCCATTGCAGGTCAGTTTCATTTAGCTCTTAGGGGAGATGGAACCTCACATAACCGCACGGTGCACGCACCATTGATGTACGATATGAAGCATAAAAAACAAACTGACAGAAACTTGAAACTTATGCAGCGGCCCACCGCAGCATGCCCAAACGTAGCCGTACGTTCTGGCACTAAGCGAAAAAAAAAAAAAAAAAACTAGAGAGAGAGAGAGAGAGAGAGAGAACTGCCGCTGCCGAATTTGGCTTTAATTCTTCCTTATGCGGTACTCTGAGAGCCGACGCAATGAGAACAAACGAGAGTCAAATGAGACAGCGTTAGTGACGACAGCTCGTACATACTCGTAGCTGTTTGTGAACTAAGGTCGATCTCTTTGTCTCTCTCTCTCTCTCTCTCAAATTTGTCTCGTTCAAGGCCCCTTATGCTTTCGCACCGACTCGGCCTTGATCAACGAGCAGGCCTAAAACAACGGCGAGAGACCGGAAACAGACTCGCACGAGCCACACTTTCACCGGCGACACGTTGACCTTAACGGTGCTCTTTAGCGGGTGACGATAACGGAACCCCCTCCCCTCTGCCTTTCCGTGGCTGAGGCGGACGCATCATTCAAGCGACGAGCGACGTACGTCGCCCACCCCGACAGCGCCACAACACGCCATTCGCGCGTAGAACGTCGTAGCGTGTTTCAGTGCCGCTTTAACGCTCCAGTCGACACAAGGGTACAGAAAAAACAAAGAACAAAACAGTCGAGCAGCGAAAAGAAAGAGAGAAACAGCGGGACGCAAGCACGAACATTAGGTGTAGAGGAAGCAATAGAGCGTGCACGCATCAGGGCGCAAGCCGCGTATAACGAATAGGCCGAGAGAGCGAAAAAAAAAAAAAAAGTAAAGGCGAAGTGACACGTAATGAACGGGCAGAAAGCAAGCTGGAAGTAAGACAAAAATGAAGTAAGAGAGAGAGAGAGAGAGAGAGAGAGAGAGAGAGGGTGAATGAAAGAGAACGAAGAAAAAGAGAGGGAGCGAGAAGGCGTCGCGCTGTTGGAAGGGTTTCGGGAAAGAGAAACGAGTGCGTGGTTCCGAGTCACGCACGGCTATCCCGGAGCGAGCGCTTCGCCGCGCGACGCGCTTGCCTCGCAGAGAAGAGAGCTTTGGCTCTCCGGTGGAGACGAGTGAATGGGATGTGAGGAGGGAAAAGGAAAACAAAAACGGAAAAGAATCGAAGGGAGTGGCCGGCGCCAGCATCCAGCGTCGTCGGTGGCGCTCTGCGACGGCACGGCGAGGATTAAGGTGCGCATGCCGAACGAAGCGGTTCGGTTTGGGTGTGTGCGCGCCGAGCTATTCGCAGTCGTGTCGATGTGACCTTGCGTTATTTATCTTGGTTTGTTTTGTTCCACCGCTTGATCGGATCCCTTAATTACTAGGCTAACGGTTTCCTTCAGCGCACAGGATATCCCACCGTCTTCGTGTTGAGGTGCTGGCATGTTAAGGTGTTAAGGCCGATAGGAAAACAGACAAGCAACTGGAACGATGCAGTCAGGGTATAACGAGCGTGTTAGATTATCTCGATCGCGCACCTTAGTGTGAGGACATTCGCATTTAAAGTCTTCAAGATGGCGACATTCATCGAGTTTTACAGCAATGGTCGATGCACGTGACTACTTGACAAGTTCGCTGAGTTCCTTACATTTATAAACGAGACCTGTTTCTGTCTAGACCGCTACCATATTGAAATCAGTGGGCTCTTCATTTTAGCCCTGGTAACTGTTGCGCATTCTGCGGATTCAATTAAAGGGCTAGTGAGTTATCAAATCAGCACGCGATCATTCCGGCTGCAAGTTGGCCCTGAGACATTTCGTCAGCCAGTTGTAGTTGGGAACCACGGGATCAGTAGGACATGACAAAGGCACTCAGCGGCTCTAATTAAAACCAGCGATGTCTAGAGATAGCAAGAGAAAGATACGGAAATATCGAGGAGTGCGGCTGGCCCCTCTTTTATCCACTAGAGCAATATCAGAGCGGATCTGGAGACTGATTTTCAGGATTAGTTGTAGATAGATTAAAACAGGAGAGGAATTAAAAGCGGATTACATAGATAAAGGCACACACCAGGGATTTCGGCTAAATAATACCACGGTATTTTTCCAGTTGGAGACGTCTGGTCATTCACGTTAAAGAATAATAATAAAAAGAGAGAGAGACAATGTGACTTTCATGCTATCAAGGATTAGTCGAAACAAGCAACAACACAAAGAAAAGTACGGGTAGATTGGCGCCGAAAGTGGACGTTCGTACGAAACGTTGCGTAAGAAATCTCATTTCGAAGCGCAATCAGTCGAACACTATCTATTCAGTAAGCCTCTCGCATCAAGGCAAGGATAAGTCAACGCTATAGCCAAGAAGAAAAAAAAAAGGAAGAAAAGAAAAGGACAGCGGACATTGCATCATCGGTTCCAGTCTCAATGGAAACCGCGTCAGTTGCGAAGACGTGGAATCAAAATCTTACAAGCAGGAACCCGTGGTATAGCTTAAGCGTATTTCCAAGCCGAGTGCAACGCACGCTGGTGTAGGGAGAAGTTTATGTCCACAACCTGTCGCCGGATCTGATACGGCGCGGAAAAAAAGAAAACGAAAAAAAAAAAAAGAATACACGAGAGTGACGCATACAGAGAGGTTGGTTAGGCCTAGTTAACGTCAATAACGGAAGGCGCGGCGCAAACGCCGGGGTCAGGTCGCCACGGCGGAACCCGAAAAAACTCCCGGTATCGACGAAATTCCGGAGACCCAGAAACTTGCCGCCGTTCATTAGGCGAGCTCTCACGTCAATACTTCAGAGGGCACCTTGTTTGCATCGGCGGTAAAAAAAAAGTGACGCGAAGAAGGACGATCGCTTTGAACCCCTACACACCGGCTGTCATTGAGGAAGAGTCTAGTGCAAACAAGCACGTACAAAAAAAAAAAAAAAGAGAGAAAGAAAAAGGAGAAGAAAAAATGAATGAAGGCGTAGGCCAGCAGGCTCCGTAGCTATAGGTTCGAAACACGTCGACGCATTGGCTTTTGCGACTGCTTGTCGACCTGCTTGTTACTCGTCGGCACCGTGAGAAAGAACGCGTGTTTCCGACTCACTCGAAATTGACTGAAACCCGTTCCTCGACCGGCATTCCGCGCATTTCAGTCAGTCCCCCGAAGAGAAACGAGTTCACAAGCACAAAATCACGAAAGAAGGGACAGTTTCTTTTTGAAACGTTATTTAGGTGAGAGGCTGAAGTTGTACGAGACAATTTTGACGTGGTCTTACGTAAATCTTGCCTTCCGAATCCCTTCGCAGTTTGAAGGCAGCGGGGAGAAGAATGACTGCGTACTACGGAAGCATGATCTCACTCGCGCGATGAGGGCCATTTCAGCAACAAACGGAGCATGCACGAATTTGGTTTAGCGCTTGGTTAATCGCGAAGCAGACGACATGATTCGATTGGCGTCTGCTACCACTGTAACGGAGGAGCGCGCGTCGCGCGAGAGGTAAGGAGAGGAGATGCTGCGACTTCGGCGCCGACGGGAGAGCCGGCTTCGGCGGAGGATAAATATCGACGTCCACGGCTGCGGTAAGGGAGAAAAAACAAAAACACGCGTGCACGCGTCCCACCTTTGGCGACGCGCTGCAGGATAGCCTCCTTGTGCTCGGGCGTCCAGGGCGGGTTCAGGACGAGCAGGAGGTAACCGCCGCCGCCGCCCATGTTGGCCGCGCGCAGTCGGTCGCCCGGCGGGGGAGCGACGGTGTCAACTCGGCGGCCGAACGGCTAATGGCGGCCGCCTCGGCTCTGCAGTGGCGGGGCTGAAGCCACGTGACCCGTCACGTGAGGCTCCGCGGCGCCTCGCGAACCCGTTGCCGTGGAGACGGGCCGGTGCCGCCATGACGCCGTCGCGCCCAACGCCGCCCGGCGCTGACGCCGGCGGCGACGCCGGCTTTTGCCTCGCACGCGTGCGCGAGATTCGCTCGGCATCCGGTAAATTTAGCAGCGGCGGCGGCAACGCTGTTGCTCTTGGCTTGCAACGTGGAGTGGTAGAAAGAATTTTCTCGCAGATGGGGAAAAAATAATCAGACGGGTGAAAAAACGAAAGAGAGAAAATAAACGGGCAATCGATGGAGTGAGGAGAGAAAAGCAACAACGTGTGTAGCACGAGGAAAAGCGGCAGACATGCACCACGTGCCGAAAAAAAAAAAAGAGGAGTTAATTAACCCGCCACGAGGATGGGATACCCCCGAGAATTTGGTCTAACAAAGACAAAGCGCGCTTTATAAGTGGATTAATGCTGGCTGAGCGTGTAAGAATCATGGGCAAGAGTACAGAAGTTGTAAGAACGCTCTTTCCACAATGTTGGCACTAAAGAGTTGTCGTCTTCCTTACCCGCATCATTTGCGCTTCTTCTAGGAGGCGTGGTGCATGGTTGGCGCTGACAGGCTTCGCCTAATTACGGCGCCCCTTCAACGCAGACCTTTCTCGTTTGCTTTCGATGTCTTTTGACTCGCTTGTCACGGTTCATTCCGTTTCAACGCTAAGAAGAGAATGAGATAAACGGTTCTTCGGGGTAATCACGAGTGTTCTGTCACGTTTTACAATTGAGTACGATGACTTGCGGGCCTTGAGCGAGTTTCTTTATTAGGCGTGAAAACAAGTGTGGTCGTCTTTCACTCAGCAGTGTAATCTCTTGACTTTGAGCTAGCTGCTTCATGGCGCTAAGTAACGTGTGAGCAACGCTGCATTAGGGACTGGATATTTCAAAAACGTCACAGGCATGACGCAAGCCAGCTCTGGCTACAGACGATGAGTTTTAAGGAAATATAAGTAAACAAAAACATGACTCAGAACTGCGGCTCCGTGTGGGCGTGTGCAACGAGCGTTTGTTTCATGGAGTGCCCTGCTGTTGTAGAACTTTTCAAAGACTTTGTTAACAGAATACAGAGGTTAGTGTGGTGGGAAGGTAGCGATGCAATCTCTCGCCCCCTAGAGTACTCCTATTTGTGAAGGGACAGGAGGATTTTGTATGTGAAAACTGGATTAATGATTGCAATGCTTTCGGACAGAAGTATGAATTTTTAAGGCGCAGATGATTTTAATGATCTCATATACTCTGTTCATTGATTCTCCAAACCTTTACTCTCTCCTAATTTATTCAGAAGAAATAGTAATTCATTCAAACAATTTAGTCACGTTAAACACTCTTTACGTGAAGGAAAATCTAGACAGTATTTATAACTTGTGCCTTGAAGATTCCAGCTTGAGAAAAAGAACGCATAATAAAAGTATATAACTAGACCAAACAATTCGAGATATTTTGGTTGGGCTACTTCGTACATGATGTTGTACGACTAAAACAGGGCAGCAAACAAGCAAGGGTAGGAACTAGACATAATGGATGCAAACACTGATTATTCGACATTCTTCTTGTCATTCAACGTGAATACAGAAGGTACCTCGTGACAAATATGTTGGCCTTTTCACTTGTATAATGTCCTGGAACATTACATGACCATTTTGCCATATTCGTGACCTGACCATTGTTGCTCGCATAACAACGTACTCCTATTGTGTGCACATTGGCTTTGCAATCATGTTTTCTACTCACTTTTTGTGGTTTGTCGTGTCTCGGTGTACTTCTGTATGTTTTTACATTCAGTTTTGATTGTCTTTCAGTTGTGTTCTTTTTTTTTCTTTAGTTGTGTTCTTTCAGTTGTGCTTTGCCGTGCACGGTGCTCTTGAGTTCCCGTACTTAGCGAAAACTTGCGGTACTTCGTGAGGCGCTCTTATGATTACTGGGTGGGGAAACGACAATTCGTCATTAGAACACGCAACCCAACGTAAAAGCTTACGAAACACGCAAGCAGTGTGGAAAATGCAAATATTCTCGTTACCAGAGGACGTGTCCTTGATAAAAAGCGCGCAGTATTTATTAAACTTAATATTAAACTTATATGCACCTATTCTCAAACTTGACAAAGACTTATTATATACGAACATTACTGCATTACTTCCATTATCCGGGCTACGCGCATGAACAAGCTTTGAGTTATTCTTTTCTTTGCGAACACACTCCAGGATTTTCTTGATCGTGGCCGCTGCCGCTGTCTTGCCCGAATAGCTCTCATACTTAAGAAGAAAAAAAAAAGCAATTACGTGCCCGATGGTTTGATCGAACCTCGGAATCGCAGCACAGTAGCACGCTGCTCTAACCATTAGGCCACAATCGCAAGTGCACACTTCTTAAGTGCCAACGCCAACTACAGTCGCACGCTGATATATCGAATCTGAAGGGGATCACGAAAACGTTCGATATGTAGGTATTTCGATATATAAAATAAAAGTTTTATACAAAAAATTTCGTTTGTATTTTGGTCCGGTTCGTTATACACAATAATTCGTTATATGCGGGTTCGATATATCGGGTATCGACTGTATCTCTTTGAGAGGATCGCCATAGCGAGGATTTCATAGCATGAGTGCTCGAGGGCAGAGACGCGCGCGCGCCCGCGCCAGTTTCCTCTACGCCGAGGACACCGGAATGAAATGGGCCATTTTATAGCACTTAATTAACCACTTCACGAAAGTTTCGTTACACATAGATTCCAAGATGTGTGTTGTGACCTTGCATAATTTGTTTTTCTCATCGTTACTGATTATATGTTTCCGTAACCTTTTTGATTGTGTCCACAAGGCTTCTTTATAAATTTAAGTGTTACGGAATGAGCTTGTATGTGTAATTTGCTTTTTGTCGTTCGCGAACCTAGGACGCTGTTGCGCTCTTTAGGAAAAGTTTGACATTTCTTCAAACCTTTTTTCAAACAAAAGCAACCGCCAACGTTGTTGTGAACACTTCCCTTCCATAGATTTCGCTGCGCTTCTGGGTCAATATCTTGTTATCGCACTAGAATTGTTCACAATAGATGTCAATCAATCGTGATGTGGTATGCATATCATTAGCGACAACTAAGACAATCTAATCGGTGCGTATCCAAGTGTTTTGTAACGTTACACGTGAAGGCTCCGAGCACGCGGTTGTGAACAATGCAAATGTTCGCAATAATCATGATATTGATTGTTCAAATAAAAGCAGAACGAAAAATTTGTACTATTCCTTAGACTTATTCTGTTTGTACATGGATGATTTAATGCGTTATTCATCAGAAACAATTTGGCCAACCTGTCAGACTGCGTTCTCCGCACCGCTTAACACTCGCAATAAAGAACGAGCTCTCGATACTTTTAGTTTAAACGCAGAATTGTTAGCAACACTGCCAACAATTCAGCCAACACCTTCTATTATGTTAATAAACAGAATTGCTCAAACCTCGCACATTTACTTTGAACGTGGAGTGTAGCCGTCGCATGTTTCAATCTTCAAGCGGACTTGCGACTTCGGTTGTCGTAGAGGGTGGCCTCCGATGCACGGATGTCTTAGCTCTAATATCAGTGATAAAATCAATTCACGCAACATACATAATGGTTGACGCTTATTTCACAGTGCGAGTGGCATTTCAAACACTTAAATATGATGGTGGCAGTTGCAAGTGCAATTTACTGTAGTTGTTATCACCCTAGCACGACATTGGATTTTTATTTTTTTGAATATAAATCTGTCTCATGGGAGAGAGAGAGAAAAAAGGACGGAAGGAAGGATTCCTGATGCATATTTTCGTTTAAGAATAGCATACGTGTATTCATTGAATAAATGTGGACAACCATATAGAGAGAAAATAAGAAGGATAGGGAAGTCGATAGGGCACACAAGCGGTCTGCTACTCTGTCTATAGAGGAAGCTTGGTAGCCGCTGACATATGTATGCAAAGAGAGGAAAAAGGAAGAAGGGGGAAATGCTATCGGAGCGCACGTGCTGATATAGAGAGAGCTAGAGAGCGAGGAAGAGAGCGAGCGTGATAATTATGTATTTTAAACAAGGCTCAAAGACCATATGAGGAGTGGGTAAGGGAAAGGCAAGTCGGGATAAGCGTAACTCATTATGGAGGCTTCACAACCGAAGCTCCATAATGAATTAGTTTTTTTTAAACATTATTCGGTATAGTTGGACTCCATCCTCGAAGGACGGCACCGCCTTGAGCCGGTACTTGTCGCGAAACGTCCTTAGTGCTATAATAGCTGAAACTTAGGCGAGCTTGTGAGACTGCATATTTGACTTGAAGCGGAAGAAAACGGGGGCAGAAGAAAGGAATGCCAGACCGGACGAGTGCTAACTTCAAACTAAAGTTTACTCTCAGAAAACCACGCGTTTATTTCTGTCGACACTGATAAGCACAACACATCATCGCCTTAGTCCTTCGAATTTCCGCACGAGGTGAGGCACACGTAAAGCTGCCTCCTCTGCGCATGCGCAGTATTTGACTGGCGGAGGTCGATTGCAGGCGGCATACTCATGTGAGTGGCTTGCATGTAAACAGGCCTGTGATGGCCACGAATTTAAAGGCCACTGCTGTAACAATCTACTTTACTCTGAGTCTTACTCTGAGTAAGGAGAGGAATATAAGTGGCGATGTCTAGGGCAGAGTAAATGACACTCTGCAACATAAATGGGGGTGATCCAAGTGAGAAGCTACACTACACGACACTAATTGGAATCAGTGCACAATATCAGCCACAGTTATCACTACTGTGAGGGTGGCAAAATTGACAATCGTAGTGCAAAGAGCGAAATAATAGTGAAAGAAATCAACTTGATCGAACGCCGCATGAGGAAGCAGAAATCGTGCATAAAAGTTGTCATCGGTGGCACCAATTACTGGAGAAAAATAGAGGTCCGATTTTCCTCCATTTCTTGGTGGCATCTACTATTCAGCAGCGAGGGATTCAATGTCGTCGAGGTTCATGGAACAGATAGCTGCAGGTTAAACTCGGCGGTGAATCCTTGTCAGTACAACGTACGTACAGCACTAGTGAAATAGTGATTTCGGAATGACCTTACTTCTGAGAAATTTTAAATAATTTATCACTGGATGTGAGATGTGAGGACCTTTCGTGTTAATTAAGGCAAAATGAATTAAGGCACAGTTAATGAAGATAGACTTAATTAAAGCACTCGAACCCACGACCTTTGATGGGACTCGAACCACCTTTGATGGGAGAAAACAAGCATGTAGTAGGAAGAACGCGTTCGAATGATTCATGGAGCCACCATGCCACATGGTGGCACAGGTCGTGGGTTCGAGTGGCTTAATTAACTTTAACTTAATTGAAATAGAGTTTATTTAGGCGAATGAAAATGTCAAGTAATTTAATGAATGTCTCGTGAGCTCGCAGGCTTTCGCCTTCATCCTCTTTATCGTATGCTACAGCGACTGTCAACGTTCTTATTGTACCGCTAAAGAAGAAACGTCCTAATTTGCTCCGTTAAAACTTGCCGACTCCCAAAGGTATAGTGCAATGCGCAAACTTGGCCTATCTCGAAGGCAGTGCAATGGTGCATGGTGCTTGAAAGCCTTATAGTTGCATGCATCTGAAGTCTAATGGAATAAGCATCCAGCTCGGACCGTTTTCCAATACTCGCCGTAGACGGCTAAATAGATAGCTAAGTGGACAGCGCTCATCTTAAGTAGCCTTATAATTCTGACGAAGCCGGCAATAGAGAGAGCTTCGGGAAGACAGCATCTCAATAAAAAAACGATGCAGGCTACTTTGTTGTCCAGACAAAATGGCAGCTGAAGAGGAAGCCTGGAAAGTGGACGGGAAGGTCACCTGCTCACGGGAAAACTTATCCACGCTTTCGTACGCTGTTAATATGAGCTAAATTGTGTTTTTTCATATGTTCGATCACGAAAGAAGTTAAAAAACGTGGGCTCCAATCCACGCTGTGAAGGTGGTTGGCCAGCGAAGCTGTGGTATCACCTCATCCGATAGATCAATATGGCGCAGCCTTGAACTGGGTCCTGGTTGTATATATGAAATTTTAGCTCAGCTGCGCTTGGCTGTCTTGCATCCTTACTGTTTGTGGCGTTAATATAGGTGGCTATTCTACTCCTGGAAGCAGGGCTAAGTACCGAGCGATGAACAGTGTCTGGTAGCTGATCGAATAACCATTTATTCCGATTTCACATAGCCTAGACGCTTAGGACAAAAGCGAAGGTGAAATTAGCTATACCACTTCAACAGTTTATACTCTAATTACCATTGCATATTGCTTGTATTGTATTGGTTTAGAATGCATTTCGCTGAAAAAAATGAAAACTCAGAAAGGGCTGCTGCGACATGGTCAGCAACATTAGCCACATCCGTATTGCGGTAGGCGGTGGGTTTGAACCCTGATGAGAGCTGTCGGCATCAGGGAGCGTACCGAGCGCATCCTCAAGATTCTTACCAGAGTTAAGATCCGCTAGCTGGTGGGGCGACAGCACGCTACCTCGGCCAACTCGGTGGCCGACTTCCAAGTGCGCTGTCTCCAGCCGTACCCTCAGTTTGAGAGCACTGGACGGTCGCAACCCAGCCCAGCTGACCGACCGGAAGTTGGGTGTCCGCGAATAGAGAAGTCCTGGGCAGGGTTGCGCTCCCACTACAAACTTTACCCCACTTTGAATGAAGGAAGTACCTAATCATGCTGTGCACTTCCCAGGCTGTGAGACGGCTAAATAAACACAGACACCCCGAGAAACAATTGCTTGACTTGTTTGCTCAGCGTAAAATATCGGTAGTTTTCGCTCACTGATTTTAACGACCCGAATCTGAACAGGGATCAATGGGGGATGCCGTAGTCAAGGATACGGAATAATCTTGATCTCGGCTTTCCTAATGTTCATTAGAACGTAAAGATACACGTGCTTGTAGTTTGTCGTCAAAAGAAAAAAAAAGGGGGGGGGGGGGACCGTAATAGCAGGGTTTCAACCCATGATCTCATGCAAAGAAGCGGACCATTGTAGCCACTGAGCCAACGCGATGAGTTTCCCGAGTTTTAACTCGGTCGTGTACATCGGTCTATATTTGGTTTCATAACGGTTTCACCAATCCTTAGCTAAGAGGCAAGGGAGCGGCATAACGTGCCGCGTGCATAATGAAATGAATGTTTTCGGACGTCTTCCTTTAATGCGAGCTTGCGGAAAGAACGCAACTACTCCAGGTTGTTCAAACTAATGCGCCTTACTTGACGCCCTGTAGTGAAGCAGGTCTTTGAACATTGACCAGTTACAGATGATTTTCTGCATTTACTCCTGTCGCTTACCAAGTCCTCAAAAAAGGTGTTTGGCTGAAATGTACCAAATTTTCTTTTCAAAGCTACTAATTATTATTATTATTCAACATTATTCATAAATGTATTCACCGTTTCATTCTAAAGATAACCAAGAAGTCCTGCAAGCGCAATCCTTGGATTAGCATAGAAACGTTTCATTTGCAGCGTAGGTTAATACGCCTGAAGAAACGGGCCAAATCAACTGTCGCTTGCACAGCCCCAGTTATCGAAGAGGATAGGATAGGAATAAACTTTATTTGTCCGGCGGTTAAGGTATCGAAGAGGTGTCACGAAAATTGAAAAATCAGATCGCACTTGATAAACAAAGCTATTTTAGTACTCAACTCCCAATATTTATTAAAACTTCTCCTGAGAAATTTTGGAGGGTGATTACTCCAAGTTCTAGCTGAACTGACATGTTTTTAATTGATGACACCTGTGTACGGGTTGATAATACTGCCTGCGTGGCCTTTAATAACATTTTCAAGAATGCTTTCACTGCTTGCAATGGTCATATACCACTAGTTAGCTTGTCTTTACCTCCTATCATATGGAGGTGATGTTATCATATTTGAAAATGGAGTGCTTAATGTATTGGTAAAACTTGATGTGAAGAAATCACACGATCCAGTTGACATTCCAAATACATTCCTAAAGCAGTATGCTGAATGGTGCTCCAAATATTTATGTGTAACATTTAAAAGGTCGCTTGAGCAGGGTACCTTACTAGATGACTGGAGAGTCGCAAGAATTAAACAACTACATAAAAGTGGTGCCAAAAAATGTGTACAAAATTGTAGGCCAATCTCACTTACTTCTACTGCATGCAAGTTATTCAAGCGTATTATTCATAAACATTTAACTGACTTTCTAGAAAAACATAACGTAATATCAAAAGTCCAACATGGCTTCAGAAGGGGATACTCGACATGTACTCAGCTGGCAGAAACTATTCACGATTTTTCAGAAGCAATTAAGGAAGGCAAACAAACTGGTGCCTTATTTTTGGACTTTCGCAAGGCTTTCGACACGGTTTCGCACAGAAAACTTATTCATAAATTAAGTTTTATAATAACAAATGACAAGCTAATGGCCTGGATCGAGGCTTACTTGTCAAACCGGCGTCAGTTTGTTTCCTTGAATAATGCCCACTCCCACAGCATCCCGGTCGAGTCCGGAGTCCACCAGGAATCTGTTCTTGGACCGCTTTTGTTCCTTATTTTTATAGATCATATTGTCTGTGATCTTTCTGTCCCTGTTAAGTTATACGCTGATGACTGTGTCCTTTATGAAAAAATAAATTCTATTGAGGATCAAATTAGGCTAATCAACGACCTTCAAAAGGTAAAATGTTGGTGTGGCATGTGGCAAATGGTAACAAATCTTGATAAAACAGTATATATGAGAAAAACACTTAAAAGAAACCCTCTTCGTTAC